>NW_009637393.1:79231-92167 GCF_000690535.1 Cariama cristata | reverse complement strand
TGTGGGAACACAGATAAAAAATTTCTGCCCCAGACATAAATAAGTGAGGGCAAATTTACGTCATGCAAAAAAACACCTCTGCAATGAAAGAAATCAGAGAGACAAGCAGAGATGCAGATAACATGTTCTTTTATGTTCAGAACACCGAACTGGTCTGGAAGCATTGCAGTAAGTGTGTATGCTACAGGAAAAAGAATTCACATGGAGATCACAGGGATATTTTAAAACCAGATGCAGTCAAAATGCATGAGGACAGAGTTTCTTCTGAAACATGTGAACCGAAAACTGTATTCAAGCTACCAGTTCGTGCACAAATTCAACCTGCAGCAAGGTCACAGCTCCACATACCTACACAGAACTCTGCATGCTGCCAGCCTTGGCCCTCTCCACATGGTTTCTCTCTGAAGAATGGGAATAGTCCATCAGTTTACCCCACGGGCTCGTTTTGAATCTTTAATTTTGTTATGTTCAAGCTGCTCAAATGGAAATCACCTAGCAAGCACAGAATAGAGGTTTAGCTCATAGCAGATATAAAGATTACAAAATCCGGGATTTCCCCTTTCTTTCTTCAGTCTTCATTTAGTCTACCACTGGCAACAAGTGAATTTAATTTCAAGAAAAGATAACCACAAAATAAAATATTTTTTCACATAACAAAAGTAACTGTCAATTGTTATGGGTTTGTTTGTTTAATAATATATTAATATGAGGAAACTAAGAGGTATTTTCCTTCTTTGTTTCAGCTCAGTTTCACTAAATAGCTTATAAAACCCCCAAAGAACATGTCTGAAACTGCAAAGCCACTAACACATCCCTCTCCATTTCCCTTCCCAAATCCCAGTCCCTAATGTGCAACTTAGTAAAGCTCAGAGAAGGAGAAAGAAGTTTTATTAGCAGAGGGCTCAGAATTGGAGGGTAAGCACTGAACATTGCCTGGAGCTAAACCTCTAAAGTTACTCGTTGGCTAAGTGTGCCTGCCTTTGATCAGCGGAGTTCAGAGCCCGCTTATTTAACCTCGACAGGAAGAGCTCACTTATGTGGTGCAAGATGAGCTCTTTCCTACACTTTCTTCAACAGTTTTATAAAACTGGCATACTGACAGGCTTTGCACATTTGCAAATATTAAAAATAGCTAGGCAAGAATTTACAAGTAGCAATATCGCTGACGACAACTCGCAAACCATCTACCTCCCAAACTGTTTTTTTCTGAGCCAGGTCCGCAAGAGATCACAAGTTCCAGCGTCAAGGGTATCTCCTGAACTAAACCCGATAAGCCAACGCTCTTGCAAAATATTTAAGTAGTTTGTGCTTGGCTGAGCTTCCTACCAACGTAAGTGATACAGAACTGCAGAGAGGGAGACTGAGACGGTCCTTCCAGAAAAGAAACGCAAAACATTCCAGTATCTTCCTTGTTTATAGAAAACTTGAATAAAAACCGGTCCCAACAAAACCCCTGAAACATTTAGAGCAGGATTTTGCAGATGGCTGTGCACCACTTTGGTGGGGTCATATTGAACACATCTGCAGCCTACACTCACACAGAAACAAAGTGTTGATTTGGTTGACCCTCAGGAAAAAAAAAATGCAAATAAGACTATATGCAGGCTGGGGTGGAAGAACAGCCAAGTCTGCCTGGCTCTACCACTCAAAACCTTTCTGCCTGCTGGCTCTTGAAGGTGCAACTCCTATGCCCATACTATGCCCCAAGTACTTCTATGAAAACTGATTTCTGCACTATATTCCATTATTCGTCTATTGCTTATCATCAAAAAACTAGCATAATCTGTAGGCATCTTTTGTAGCAACCTGAAGTCTCATTCCAGTCACTATTATCCAGCCTGTCATAGCCCACAAGCCTCTCAAGTCATCTAATCTTACTCATCCCTTAAGGCTTTTCTTCAGACAGAGACCTGTGTCTACATTAATGGATATGAGTCACAAAGAGATCCTTAACTCCAACACTAAAAAGGATATGGTTCTTAGGGAACCAGATTACTTAGTTTTTCATTATTAAAAGTTTATCACTGCTTACTTTGGTATCACCAGAACTAAAAGTGGTCTGACCAGATTTTGCTCTGAGGAAGGGAGCTCTGCTAAACTCTATCTGCTCAAACAAACTGTGGTGTTCCTACCTTCCCCTCGCTTCACAAAAACAGCCATCAGCAATCGGAGTTGCTCAACAACAGTTCATCATTTGCCTCCAAAACATAAAATGCCTACCCAGTTTAAAAACTATTTCAGAATCCTAATATTAACAGGCAAAAAGTAAGATGAACCTTCCCCCCCAGCCCTGGGACAATTCATTCCCACAAGATACAACTCCCTAAGGATTACATCAAAAAAAACAGGAAATTAGTTTCCCTCACCATTCTTCTCAATCTTTTCATCAGTTTCCCATATCCGGAAAAAAAACCACCTTTAAAAGAGTCTTTATGAAGTCAGAGGCCAGCTTGGAGATACCTACTCTTTACTGAGATTTTCCTTATTGGAAAACCTGCCCCCTCTACACATATTAAGCACACCAGAACATGCACACTTTTCAGTATCTCCTAGGAAATTACCATTTACATAGCACAAGGTTAAGAGGATTAAATCCTAGCACATCCACAGATGATCAAAATACCAACTTCTTTGGAACTAACAATATCGGGGTTTCCATTGTTTTAACCCAGTGTGCACTACCCTTTAATTGAGGATGATCAGAAAAGAGACTGGACTGTCAGTCAAGGAGGATGATGAGCAGCAGCATCAACTTGCCACTATCTGCCACAAACACTTCTGCTCTCCTATGGCCAACAAATGACCACTGCAGTGGAAATGACATGTAAAGCTTCCCATCTAGGCTAGGAAAACAAACTTCTACACAGGGTATTTCTGGCCACTTTACGGTAGTTCTTGAGACAGAACAAAGCTGCACTTTATGTAGTAGAAGTGGAAAAATCACTAATTATGTTTTGAGAGTTCAAAAGACAGGAAGAACAACAGCTAACACCACAGCCTTACCGGGGCAAATAAAAACTGCAAGACAACATAAACTTAATAAAGCACATGCTGCTTAAATATTTTTTGAAACTGCTAACTTAGCTGTGTCAGCCAAGGAGACATTCCTGATGCTGGGACTTGTGATCTCCTGTGGACCTGGCCTGGGTTTAAAAAAAAAAATTAAAATCAAATTTGGGAAGTAGCTGGTTTGTGAGGTGTCATCAGCAATATCACTCCTTGTAAATAACATTCAGTAACTCAAAAAAAATTTTTTTTTTTAACTTGCACGCCTTAAATTAAAAAGGGATGCTTTAAAAAGCTTACTGTTGGTAATTAGGTTTCTAGTCCTAAACAGCCTCCACTGTTACAGCTCAAACAAGCAGCTTTAACTGAGTTGCCCATCTCTCTGTGTTTTTGTTTTGATAGAGGCTCAATTATGCTTAGGACAATGGCTTGTCTCTTCATTTTGCTGTGAATAGGAAGCAAGGGTGCCATTGTCACCCGGCTTCAATTCAGTCACAACAAAGGGGTCTGAAGTGCCGAAAATAATGGGCTACCTAAAGTAGCTAGAAGGAGGAAGGAGCGGGAGCTCCACACTAGCCACAGTTCCCCTTCACCCAGCCCGCCCTTTGCCTCCAACCAGGCTGATGGTTCCTCCGACAGGAGCCATGTCAGGGGCTGGTGACGAAGGACCGACGCAGCGCGCTGCTACCACGCCTGCACAGGGAGCGGCGAGGGGCACAGAGCTCTGTCCCTGCTTCCAAACTGGGGTAGGAGAGAAAGGGAACAGCTGTGCGGTTGGTTGGTCTGTTTCAAAGAAAAAGCAAAACCAGGAGCCGTGACCTTTAGCATATGGGTGGGCTTCAGAGGGGCAAAGGGGAAGAGATGCAGGAAGGCAGCAGCATGGAAGGAAAGTAAATCACACAATAGATTCAACAAGAAAAAGGAGGAATGTATTTTGTTTTTTTTTAAAAAAGATGTAGTATTATTAAAATACAGCGTCAATTACACTGAGACTGCAAGGACTGAATGAAACCCAGTAGCAGACTATTACTGTAGCTGAAATTCCCTCCTCCCCTTTCTGGTGCCTCATTCATAAATGGCTGCTCGGCAGCTCCCGCGGCAGAGCCCCAGCACTGGCATGCACGCACAGCGCTGCGTGCCCCTCGCTGACACACGGCCAGAGGGATAAAACTTGGTGTAAGAAGTATTTAATTACTTTTCTGTAGTCATCCACTCTTTCTCTCCTCTCTCAAATCTCTTCCCCAACCTGAAATCTGGGTCGGTGGGAAGACTTCACAAGCTTGTTTACCAAGAGTGGCTTTACGGCCGCCGGCCCGTGACCGAGGTGCCCGCGCATCCGACACGAGGAATTCCAGCAGGCTCAGCCTGGGTTTCACGTAGCACCTCTCCTGCCAGCCTGACTTCTCAAAGCTTGCCTTAGTCCTCACTCTGCACAGGGGGTTGCTAAGATAATAATCTGTAGATGTACGTAATACAGAGAAACAAACAAGTAAGACAAGATTTCAAGAAGAAATTAATCACCTCAAATTTTGCTGGCTTAAAAGCAATGAAAAAAAACTTTCCTATGCATCCCCAGCTTACATGCATGCATAGGTAACTCTGTTACACCTTATGTTTGTCTTCACATTATTTGCAGCTCAGAATTCCTTCAGAACATTTTAATTAGGTAGAACAAAACTCAAACATGCCATAACAGTATCAGTACTAATAAATCATGGGCAATACACTATACTGTTTGCAGTTACAAAGGGGAATTCCCAAAATGTTTAAAATAAAAGAAAAAAAAAAAAGAAGAAAGATGAAATAGTAAATGTGCAGAGGAGTGAGGAAGATGCATGAAGGAGGGTAAAGAACCCACCTGTCATGCTCAGGACTTGCACAGATGTAGGAATGCTAAGAGAAACATTTATAAGCATTGCCGAAAAGCTACGTAACTAGTGATCAATGGTTAAGGGGACCAAGGCCTGACCAAGGACCTTCTTTCATCATCAGAAAAAAACAAACGAACTTACTGAAATTGTCACCATCAGTGTGAGTTACTCATTTCTGATTCTGCTAAATAAACAAATTCCTGCTTTTTGCTGAACAATGAACAATTCTCCTGCTAAACAATAAATCAGGAGTTTTAATCCACTTCTTACAAAGTCATTTAATAACAGACTTACTTTTACAGCCGACTATCCAACAAGTAATTCCTTTAAGAAAGCAGTTCCTTATTCCAAAATTAGAATAATTTGCCAATGTAAAAGCTGACAAATAACATCTCTCTCCCGTTTGCTGAACCTCCAAAGGGGCCCCCAGCCCAAACAGCATGCAAGTAAGAGCAGGCATTTGACCAAGTCACAAGCAGGAAAAGAAGGCCTGCCTGCTAATTTGTTCATTTTACACTGCGTAGGAAGAAAGGGAGGATCACATTTACACTAGCGGAAAAATAGGCATTGCAGAACTAACCCAAGATCCCAGCTACATCTTTATCACCGAAACAATTTTCTCTCTAAACCAGAGTTGGGAGGGAGGCCTTGCATTAATACAACTTCAAATTTTAATCAAACAGATCAGAGGCACAGATATTTCAGTGTCAACATTTCATAAAGTGCCCACAGAATACTGTGAGATGGTGCAAGATCCTCAGCAGTGATCCCTCAGACATTTCAAAAGAAAATAGGGTTTCCAAACTCCCAACCAGAAAACCGTTACCACATCTGACCCACCTGGATGCGTTCAGTCACCAAAAAGAGGCAGTAAAACTCCTGAGAGATGACTGTTTACTCCACACATATTATCAATCAGCTCACAGTCACAAAAAGGCACTCAAAAAATGCAGGAGGTGTCCCCCCCATTCCCACCCCATGTCACCTCTCAGGTTCCATTCCCTCTTGTCACATATCCATAAAACCTGGAAGACAATTTTTTTTACCCATAGTCATGGCCTCTGAAGAGCAGGCATATTGTTATCAGATCCAAAGGCATAAACCACAGCTGGCATCTCTCCCCAAAAGAACTATTTGTAAAATATTTTGAGAGTTGCCTATGTCAGTCTAAAGCATACTTCTGGGGAGAAATTCCCACTGGCATTTGATGAAAATTACTTGCAACTGTTGTTCCCCACAGGTGTGATCACCAAAGATTTCATACTCCAGAAGAAATGGCTCAACCCACAAGCTCTGCAGGAGAACATTTCTCTATGAACACTCCAGCACCAATTTTCTATGGGCATGGTTTCCATTTACATTTGTGGAACTGTTTTAATTAAAACAGCACCAGCAACGACAAAAAATTCTTAGAACAGAACTGTAATACAGAACTCTTGCATACATCATCTGTGCCTCCTGCAGTATGAGGCACTTCAACAGCAATTAAAAAAAAAAAAAAAAATCACAATTTGCTAATCGGAACGCATTCCTATATCATTACTTTAAATACAATAAGAGATAAATCAGGGGGTAGCACCTGTTCAGCTGCTTGTTTGGCCTGATTCATCTAGAATGAACTTTTTATTTGGCCAAGACACACCCCAAACAGTTACACTTTCTCAATGCACAAGGCCGCATGCCTTGAGCTAAACTAGTGTCCACCGACCACATTTTAAAAGTACCAACTCATTAGTACTGATGTTTTTATTTTCATATATATGTATGTGTATATACACACACAGACATATTATATACATATATGTATGTGTCTTAGCACTGCTTCAATGAACAAAGCAACATCACAACTTACTATTAAAGAACCACTTTTATGGGAAAAAACACAACATAACGCTCAACGTTTTTCACCACACTGGCTTGCAGCTTCTTTGTATGTAAACCTCTGATCATTGCTGCACAGCACAAGATTCTAGGAAACAACCTAGTACAAGAAGGACGGTGCTTGATTTTCTTTAAACTTTGTGCATCTGTCCCCAAAATAAGTCCTTTGGCAGAGGTATTATGTGATGAGATAAAGTCTCTGGACAGTCTCAGAGGTAAGTGAAATTGCCCACTCAAGCTATCAAGAAAACCCCCACCAAACCCCCAAAAACCCACCCAATCCACCACAAAAACTTTGGGGCATGCTATCCTTTGAAGCTCTGCAATACCCTGCTCTTTAGTATCTCAACCAGATCAGACTTTTCAGATAAACAACGCACCCAGTTGTTTTTGTAGCCTATAAATCACAGTTCTTTCTCTAGCTCATGAATCTGATATTTTCGGTATGAAAAAATACGACCATCTGAAAGCGTCATTCTCTGTCTTAACCTCAATCCTCCACAACCTCCAGCAGCACAGAGATATGCTTTTTGTCCTGGAGGGTCCACAGAATATCCAACATCACATGTACCCAAGTATCACAAGCCAAGAAACACTCCCCAACACCCTATAGCTTACTTAAAACTTCTAGTACAAAAACCAGAAGCCACAAACTGCAAGTGCTAGTGATCATATCTCACGAGAGGAAATTTGGTCTCAAATCTCAGCAATCTACCAAGACAGAAGACAACATTTAGTGATGTAAATAACTTGTTCACTTTGAACCAGAAACTCGAGAGGAGACAGCTTAGTATTTAGTATTCAACAAAAAATATTAATTTTGCATCCAGCCAGAAAGCCCACACATTTTTCTGTTTTTTTCCTGAGGGTGTCAGCTCAAAGTCTCTTATTCGGGCTGTGCGCTAGCTTATGACTAGTCAAACAGCTTTTATACATTGTTCTTCCACTTAAAACATCATTATGTACTTCCTTGCAACTTCACCACGATCAAAGTCCTCACAAAACGGTAAAACAAAATGGCAAACAGGATGTACACTTAGAACTCCAGTTCTGCTGGCAAAATACACAGTATCATTTGTTTCATTTCAGATCAGTTTGTCCAAAAAGTAACCACTACTAATCATATTATGTTCATTCTGGCAGAAAAAAAAAAAGACAAAATACACAAAAAAACCAACAGCAATGAGTTTCCAATTCCGTGACAACATCAAACAGGATGTACACTTAGAACTCCAGTTCTGCTGGCAAAATACACAGTATCATTTGTTTCATTTCAGATCAGTTTGTCCAAAAAGTAACCACTACTAATCATATTATGTTCATTCTGGCAGAAAAAAAAAGACAAAATACACAAAAAAAACAACAGCAACGAGCTTCCAATTTCATGACAACATAAGAACAGACTATTTCTGTTAGAAAAGATACGGCAACTGAAGCGAAATTAAGTCATTAACATTTTCTGTCACACTGGCAACAACCAGTAGCATCAGAAGGTGTACAGTTAGGAGCCAGGCCTTTCTGCAAAATACTGGAGAGAACACATGCAAAAAGTCAAGCCAGTATCAGCTGCTTCCTGTGTCCTAGCACTGAACCCCTGAGCACAGTCCTTGAGTCACAGCCTGAACAGGAACTTCACTTACCTCCATTTTATCTCAGCAACAGGTCACTCATTTTATTGCTGCATGGACACTGTGCTATTCTTGTACTTCCAATCTTTTCACTCACCTGTCAGTCCACTCCTCATCACCTATAGCTAATATTTCAACACTGTACTGATAATTGAGGCTGCAGGTGTCACCACTCGATCTAAAAGCATCTCTGTGTGGCTCAGTTAAAAATCTCCCTGAAGTGTCCCAGTACTTTCCACAGTTGATACTGGAAAAGAGAAGCAGGACACCTTACAGAGCACATACTTGTTTTCATATGGAAAGAACTAATGCCAACTGAAGTTAGTTCTCACTTTCCGCAATTACTCAACCAATACCAACAGGACTACTCACAAATTTGAAGTGTAGTACATTTTAAAAGCATTTGCTGAAGACAAACATTCACGTATCAGTTTCTCTGGTTTTTAATTGAAGTTCTCAACTAAATGATTTTGCTGTGTATGACAGCGACAGGCCAAACACAACAGTGGGGGAACTGGGTTTCTCTGTGTGTCATTTTCCAACACTGTCAGAGAGTTGCTTCATAATATGATTAAATTTACCTATCAACTTTCAGATGAATTTTTCATGTTGTCAGATTTCTACAGGAACTCCTTAGACATTTTTTTTTCTTCTATTCCACCACATGGAAGATGCTGCTCACTTCTGCCCCCCCCCGTGATCATCTAATTTTACAAAGTCCTCTTCCAGACCCTTTTTTCATGTTGACCACAAGTCACCCAACATAACATGCACAGTATGCATGCAGATAGCTCACCCTTGCTCTACTAGCAAGATCCAGATGTACCTACAGGAGGGAGATTATACTACTGGTGTAATACTTAATCCTACTTTCTCACTGCAGCTCAGTACCTCATTTTGCTGCGGTAACAACAGCTATCAAAACAGCTACAGGCCAGTCTCACCTCTGTGCCCAGCAAGATCATGGAGCACATCCTCCTGGAAACCATGCTAAGACACATGGCAAATAAGGTGGTGATCGGTGACAGCCAACATGGATTCACTAAAGGCAAATAGTGCCTGACCAATTTGGTGGCCTTCTACGACGGGGTTACAGCATTGGTGGGTAAGGGAAAAGCAACAGACGCCATCTGCCTGGGCTTGTGCAAAGCATTTAGCACTGCCCTGCACAACATCCTTGTCCCTAAATTGGAGACATGGATTTGACAGATGGATCACTTGACGGGTAAGGAATTGGTTGGATGGTTGCATTCAAAGAGTTGCGGTCAACGACTTGATGTTCAAGTGGAGACTGGTGACGAGTGGCATTCCTCAGGGGTCAGGATTGGGACCGGTGCTGTTTAACATCTTTGTAGGGATGCCGTCCAGAGGGACCTGGACAGGCTTGAGAGGTCGGCCTGTACAAACCTCATGAACTTCAACAAGGCTAAATGCAAGGTCCTGCACATGGGTCAGGGCAATCCCAAGCACAAATACAGGTTGGGCGGAGAACGGACCGAGAGCAGCCTTGAGGAGAAGGACTTGGGGGTGCTGGTTGATGAGAAGCTCAACACGAGCCAGCAATGTGCGCTTGCAGTCCAGAAAGTCAACCATATCCTGGGCTGCAACCAAAGCAGCGTGGCCAGCAGGTCGAGGGAGGGGATTCTGCCCCTCTACTCCGCTCTAGAGTAGAGTACTCCGCCCCTCTACTCTACTTCAGTCTCTGATATTGAAGGCAGACCGCCCCCCTGCAGTACTGCCTTCAGCTCTGGGGTCCTCAGCACAAGAAGGGCATGGACCTGTTTGTGGCCTCCTCTGGACTCACTCCAAGATGATCTGAGGGCTGGAGCACCTCTCCTACGAAGACAGGCTGAGAGAGTTGGGGCTGTTCAGCCTGGAGAAGAGACAGCTTCGGGGAGACCTTAGAGCAGCCTTCCAGGCCCTAAAAGGGTCCACAAGAAAGCTGGGGAAGGACTTTTGACAAGGGCAGGTAGTGATAGGGCAAGGGGTAACGGCTTTAAACTGGAAGAGGGAAGATTTAGATTAGATATAAGGAAGAAATTCTCTACTGTGAGGGTGGTGAGGCAGTGGCACAGGTTGCCCAGAGAAGCTGTGGGTGCCCCATCCCTGCAAGTGTTCAAGGCAGGGCTGGATGAGGCTTTGAGCAACCTGGTCTGGTGGAAGGTGTCCCAGCCCATGGCAGGGAGGTTGGAACTGGATGGTCTTTAAGGTCCCTTCCAACCACACCATTCCATGATTCTATGAAAATGGAAATCTCACCAGGGCACAGAACCTGTTTTCCTATTTAGCTCAAGAATTACCCAATGCTTACAATAGTTTTAGTAATTATCATAAACCAGTTTTACCCCAAACAGTCAGCTCCAGCAAGACTATGTCCAAGGTGGGGAAACTCCCCCAAACTTATTTGGGCACAGTATTTAGCTGACTTAATTTGAAGCTGCTTTTCCCTTCAAAACATGCACGCCTACTCAGCAAACCGTAACCACAGCTGACTCAGAGGAGGAGGACAGGCTCTTCAGCTTTTTTCTTCCTGTACAAGAGAAAAACAAGAGGGCACAACATTCACTGCCTCCCTCCTTCCTCCCAATCACAGCCAGCTCAAACAGCACTGGCTCATAAATAGAGCCAGGAGAAACCTCTTTCTGGGATACAAGCAACAACAAAACCTCTGATCTAACAGCAAACAACCATCCCCAGTTCAAGCTTGGAGAGGCTACAGGTTTAAAAAGCTGTGTGGAAAGCCAAACTCCATGTCATTCCTCCTCACACACACACACAAAGGGCAGAAACAGGCCACCCTCTCCTTTCCCCCTTTTGAGGTGCCTCATGCTGACACACTTGCTGAGACTAGGCTGCAGTGCCTGGAGCAGCTTAAAACAGACACAGGGCCTCGCAAAGGCGGGAGAAAGAGGCACTGAGTTACCCTCCCTAATCACCACTTTTAAAAGCACACACTCCCTGTCTCCTCAGCACTTCGTTTGCTTCACCGCTTTTGTTGTTGCCCTTTGTTTTCATGACTTCCGACTACAGAAAGAGCCAGCCTGCGATAACCACACCCTGAAATAAAAAAAAAAGCAAGCATAAACACAGACTGATTTACATGCACGCATTTCTTTGGAAAACACATCCTTGGCACATAAAAATCCTCTGGTATGGGAAAACATCACCTCTACTCAGAGAGCTACAGCACAGAGAACCAACTTCTCAGTCTGCCACCTGGAGTAGAAATCACACTTCCAGCTTCCCAGTAACACGGAGCAAGAATCCTCCCCAGGACTGCATGAAAATGGTAACTCTGGAGAGACATCACAAGACTTTTAGAGGCAACACTCATTCATCTTTATGCAAAAGAAACTCTGATGTCTCAAAAAAGTGCAAGGGGAAAAAAAAATCATACAAGAAATACAAGCACAGAAACCCTTTCTCCAAAGTATTAGACTTCCAGTGAACTGCATAATTTCTTTCCCTTCTAGGTAATCAAGACTGCAAACGAAGCACAGAATACGGCTTTTTCTGAGGATATGAAAGTGTTTGCTATGTACGAGATTTCAAAACACTCCCGAGATGGCCACTTTTCATTTCAGGAAAGGGAAAGTGGAAACACAGATATGACACGGTACTGCGGAACTTCAAGCCATCAAAACAAGCAGGAGTGGGGAACAGTTCCTGCAGACTTTGTCTCTTCACTCCCTCACTCTAACCCCATGCATTAAACCTGACCAAAGTGCAAGAACAAGATTTCCAGGTGTTTCTTTAATTATTGACTGGACTCAGGAATAGCACCTTACAAAGCTTTGATTCCCCCATCACACCGGACTCGTTCCTCGGTGCAGCTGACCATTCCCTGCAACGCTGCGTACTGGACACACAAGCTTTTGAACTGATCACCTCATGACAGGACCAATACACAAAACAGTGAGGAAAATTTACTCTCACGTAGTCCATACTTTTATACTGCCGGAAAGTTAATAGTTACACTTCTGGAAAGTTGACAGAAACTTACTTTTCCTAGCACTTTTGACTTTGTGATTCTTTAAAATCCACACAGCAAATACAACAGAAGCACGCTACTCCTGCATGGGGTGCAAACCTATTTCAACCTTGGCTACTCTTCTCACGAGGGCAAGTGTAGGGTCCTGCACCAGTCCATTCACCAGTACAGGCTGGGGGCTGACCTGCTGGAGAGCAGTCCGATGGAGGAGGACCTGGGAGTCCTGGGGGACAACAAGTTGTCCATGAGCCAGCAATGTGTCCTCGTGGCCAAGGCGGCCAATGGTGTCTTGGGGTGTATGAGGAAAAGTGTGACCAGCAGGTCGAGGGAGGTTCTCCTTCCCCTCTACTCTGTCCTGGTGAGGCCACATCTGGAGTGCTGTGTCTAGTTCTGGGCTCCCCAGTTCAAGAAAGACAAGGAACCACTGGAGAGAGTCCAGCGGAGGGCAACAAAGATGACAAGGGGCCTGGAGCATCTCCCTTATGAGGAAAGGCTGAGAGAGCTGGGTCTGTTCAGGCTGGAGAAGAGAAGACTGAGAGGGGATCTCATCAATGCTTAT
>NW_009637393.1:64734-79022 GCF_000690535.1 Cariama cristata | reverse complement strand
CGTGTTCCTGTGCAACTTGGTGTAGGTGACCTGCATTGGCAGGGGGGTCGGACTAGCTGATCTCCAGAGGTCCCTTCCAACCTCAACCATTCTGTGATTCTTAGATTTTAATAACCACTGAAAAATGTACTGCTACTACTTACAGCTATGCTTAGACCACTGTATAGAGAAGGGCAAGCAACACAGCCCTCTGCTCAGGGGCTACACAAGGAGGATTTGCATAGAGGAACTTGTCGTTTTGCCCTTGCAAAACAATGAGACACTGTGTCAGACTGCGATAAAGCATCCATTTGGTCAGATACTTGGCTCGCGAGCCACAATAAATAACTTATTTCAGCAGCAGAGGGTTGCACGTTATCATCAACGCACCATCTTAAGGATTTTCTTCCAAACTCTTCAATGCAGTTAAGTTCTTTCAGCCAAAGCAGAACATCAGGGAAACCAGCTGATTTCAAAAAAAGAGTCCAACTTAATCAATCTGCCTGTTACCAACAAACACATTTTCCAAAACTGTATTTTAGTTTAACAACCACCACTAATGCTGCTACAGTTAAGAATTTGCATTATGAACCCTATTTCCCTGTTTAAAAACTGTAAGAAGTTTATTGCTTAGCTTCACAGGACTTCCTTTGGGCTGTAAGTTACTCTGAAGTCTTAGTCCAGTAGGATTTTCAACCAAAACTCAACCAAAAATCTTCGGTTTAAAGATCTGTCAACATAAGTTACGTCAAGTCAAAGAGAAGCGTTTGGAACAACTTCAAATTATGATGATGTTTTTCTTTCACAGGTCATAAACTCAATGCAGAACAGTAACCATATCTGACATTTGGAGAAGTAGATTAAAGGACAATAGTTCCTTCAAAGATGTCGCAACCAGCTAGAACAAGCCTTTTAAATCGAAAAGGAAACAAATGAGCATCCTTACAGTACACCTATACCATATGCAGTTTTACTTCAAGCATTTATTTCTGCATTCCTCAAACACCTCCCTGATTTTGAACAGAGCATTACTTTCCTTTGAATGACAGAGTCAATGCTGTCAGTATTTACTGACACTATTTTTCAGATATGTTTCATAAATCACACCTCAGAAATTCAGGAAAAAACACCAAGGCTGGAAGGAATCTCCTGGATCTCTAAGCCTTGCTCACCCACTCTCCCCACCACAGCACAGACTAGATGGTAGATTATACACCATCTTCCTCCAGTTTCAGAAACAACAAAACCTTTCCAGCTACTCTTCAGAATCCTCCAGTACAGCACAGAGCTGTGCCTGCTGTGGACAGGTTGCTGAAGTAGTATCTCCAGCAACGTGACGTGAAAGATGTCCTGAAAGCGTAGGATGTTTGTATTAAACATTCCTCTATGATCAACTTAGATTTCTCTGCACTTCCCTTTGTTTTTCAACACAAGGATTCAGAGCTCTCTAGCAGGATCCATCCCTACACTGCTCTCTTGCACTTTTATGTTTGAGGTAGGAGGAGCTGTTGGAGTTAATATGATCTTAATTACACTACTGAGCTGCTCATCATTATCAGCTCAATTTCTGGCAGCAGCACGTCCCCACTGAGCAGATGCTTGCAGCTGTTCGGCTTGCTGCTGCTCAGTGATGTTGAGATTATGAAAAGCAGTTTGAGTTCGTATCTACCCCCCCCACCACCATGAATACGCTACTACTGGGGGGGGTGGTGGTGGTGGAAATCAATTTAAGTGACAAGCTGCCATCTACTGCTCTCCTCTTCCCTCCTCTCCTGCCACAAGTTCTTGCCAGTATGGATTTGTATGGACTACTGAAAGCCAGAGAAAGTTGTGTCATCACCAATTAATATAAAATATCAGACTACCTGCTAATTTCAGCCACAGAAAGAACTTGTTCACAGGAAAGAGAATTCATACAGAGCACTACAGGTTTTGAGCAACTAGTGGCTCCAAGATGCTCAGCCACGTGTTCGAGCTCAAGTTTTTCAAAAGCCAAAAGACGTAGAGAGCTCAGGTGTCTCAGCCTTTCAACGGTGCTTCTGTGTACAACGAGACAGAATCAGTAAGTTGCCTAACAGGTAGGAAAACACATTGATCCTATACCCAAAATACCAGCACTGCGATCCGATCACACAGACACTGCCTGTGTGAGGTTTTATATGTAGTAAAATACAGGTTGCTTCTCTACCATCAATGATCCCTAAGTTAAATTAACAGGATAAATTAGACCACTGACCGCTCTGGAAAGACAGCATTCCTAACACAGGCTCATGTAAAAGTGAGCATGTGAAATGAAACTGCCTTTAGTAACTGAAAACAAAGCAGCTTAGAAATCAAAGCCTTCAAGTCCTGCACTGCAAATCAAGTCCTCAGAGTTCTCCCAAATTATTTCCCCAAATTTAAATGCATAGATGAGGCCAAACTGAAGTCAGTGCATCTCCACAAAATCATACAGGCTCTTACAGACACGTAAAAAAAAAAAGAAAAAAAAAAGAGAAATGCAACACTTAGGTCTGAACTTCCTTTACAGCAGGGAAAAACAAGACTCAACCAAAACCCACAAGTCCCCATTTCATCAGTTTTCCAGCCCCAAACTCTCACTTCTACACAGCTGAACAGTTAAGCAACAGATACACAGGACACATTACATACCCTTTCTGTAAGAACGGTACCGTTCAACATACCACACCATTACCTGTTGCTACCAAAACTAAGGACAGACTGTTTAAGTCAGGAAGTTCAGGTGTTCAGAGTGTTGATAAGAACTTAATTTTTAAAAATTGAAATCTTTACAATGTATTTTGTTACTTCTAATAGCACAAGAAAACAAAACCCTTCATAAAACAACTACCAAGAACCATCAAGACTTTTCAATAAGAAGTGACTGCTAACATTAAATAGCTTCCTTGGGGGACTTTTAGCTCTTATTCAAAGGAAAAAGACAGTTAAATTTTTAAAATTATTTCCTGCAGCCAATTAGGCTAAAGATGCAGTTAACTGTCTGCATTTCCTAAAGTACGAGGTGCAGAAGCTAGGGAGTTAGGTAATTCTTGAACTACCATCTAGACTGTTGTCAGCTCTGACAATACTTTTTAAAATTTATTCACAAGCAACAGATTAACTGTCCTGAAAATTTTTTCCACATGCTACACTTTATTGTCCTTCACTTCAAAGCTCTGGAAACTCAGAAGACTGAAATACACTGCAGTTAATAGTACTTCCAGTTTCTGGGATCTAATTATAACCTCAGCCACCACTGCAAGTTAATTTCTACTTGGTTTTGGCTCTTCCACCACCCAAAACAAAGTTCACATTTGTGTTAATTCACTGACTACATTTGCCTATTTTAAAGCAGTAGAAATTATTTTTATTGTTAAAAATAACTACCATAAATCAGTTGGGAGTTGCAGTTAAAATACCACTTGACTGTGTGATAACTAGACAATAAGAAAAGCAGATGATAGAGACTGCAACTAGACATAACAGAAAAATCATCTATGGATTTTTTTCTTTTTTAAAGTAAGGATTGAGAAACAAAACTACTTGCAGAACACAAATGCATTATTCATTTATATGTAATATTGCACACATACATAAAATACACTATATACTCATACATGATCACAATATATTCAATCTGTAAATTAAATTAATGCATTTGAGTACCTTGTATTTTGAACTGATCAGCAACACAAACAGCAGCAATGAAACCACCAAAGATGAGGTTATTTTCACGCGACTGAGGCAAAAGCTCTGATCACAAATTATCAGTGACTCTACCAAATGCAACAGAGAATTTAAAAGTCTCAATGATTAGAAAAGTACGGAGGTTAAAGGCTGAACAGCGCAAATGCCAACTGCTCTTGTAGCAGTGAGAGGGATCCCAAAGAGAGAGGTCTGCTTTGGAGGGGGGCGGGAATCTTTCCCTGGACAGAAGTTGAAATGGTTTCTACAAAATAGCTTCTTAGGTAGATTCAAGGTCAGCAAAAAGTAACTACCTGCACCACTGCGTTGCAATAGAAGAAAAGGACCATTTCTGCGTTTGCCCCCACTTTGAAGCATACGCAAATAGTCCTATGGCCATTGGAGGTTTGGCAAAATTTAAGTACTTCATTTTAAGCTGACTGGATGAGGAAAAAACAGCAAAACTAACACGAGAAAGGTAAAGCAGAGCTACAGCAAAAGGATGGACGAACCAACACCCCGCAACTGTGACTGGCCAGTCAAGTGGGTGGAGAAGAAAAACTTCCCCCCCATACATCTCCCCAAACAGGAAAAGTTGTACTGTAGAGCAGTCACATCAGGAAACCGTAGAGGAAACGAGCAGGTTTATCTCATTGAGCCCCTAAAGACTTTTCAGGAAGTACTCCAGGAAGCAATGAAAGGCTTCCCAGGCCAGCCGTGGCTGCCAAGAGAGATGCAGCAGCCAAGCCAGGACTAAAAAGGGAGGGGCAGGGGTCCAGGTTGTAGATCTGAAGCCTCCTTCCCTCCAGGGAGCAATAGAGAGGCTTTACCATGTGGGATGTACTCCATCCCCTCTCAACAGGCTGATTTGGCCAAGTGCAAAAACCTGCCACGGATTACAGACAAGAATCTTAGCCAACATACAAATGAATTAAACTTGAGGAAAAAAAAGAAAATAACACATTTACAGTCTATTTCCGTCTCTTTTAGTAACGTGAGACACTGCTTATTCCAACAGCAAGCAAAAGCTTTCAATGGAGTGCACAAAACATTAATATTTTCTGTTGTACGGGTTTCAGAAGCCTGCTATTGCCTTAAGGGAAATTCAAAACCACTGTTCAGGTACTGCGTAGCTTGTGAGCCGTCCAAATCCTCTGCTCGCCTCTCCAGCACCACTGACAAAAATGCAACGTTCAGATGACTAAAGCCATCAGGTATGCTTCCAAGCGTTACCAACTGTTGCTCCAACTGCTGCTCTGGCAAAGCACTGAAATGGCATCTGACACATTTAGAGACATTTACCAGGCTCTGGAAATAAAACAAACCAACCTCACTGCTCTAAATGCAGAGCATTGGATTTCATGCACCTACGTTTCAAGTGGGATCAGGAAACCAGTGAACCAGGCACTAAAGGCAAGTGGACTGTCTCAGCAGGTTTTTATAGACAGAAGGTAAGAACCTGCAACGCAGGTCTTTAAACTTCAAAACCACTAAGTAATTGCAAGAACGCCTGTACTTTTAAAACATTCATGCCCATTTTCAAAATTATTTGCTATTGATATGTATGTATCATTAATAAATACAGAAAGACTAAACGCAAGTCACCTACTTTTCACAGCCTTGTACAAGGCAAAAATCCTAGACACACACACATCACCCTTTGACTAGCAAATTTGCTTCTGGCAAAATAGATCCTGTGTCCTTTCTCCAAGGCCATCTTACAGGGGGCTGCTGGACACAGGAGGGATTCACTTCCACAGATTAAGTTTACCTAACACAAGGAACTTGGAGAGATGTGAAGACTTTTTGATTCACATCCTGTTGGGGTGTTCCAAGAGGCCCTTCAAAACATACAGCGGTTCTAGAAGTCCAGAAACTGAAGAAAACAGGGTATGGATGTTCGCACAGCTCAGGACAAAACTCATAACTACAAGTTATTCAGAAAAATCACTCTCCTTTCACCGCTCCCTTCAAGAGCTTGAAGTGAAATCAACATAGGAACAAAACCCATCCGAGTCAAGAGCATGCTTAAGAGACAGTTGATTAGTCATAATAAAACAAAATGCCTATACCAGGTAACAGCCACATAAAACCCCCATCACACACACAAAGCAAGATTTTTGCAATAAATTTGTGAATAAATGACACAACATCTTTTTAAAAAAATCATCCATTTTTGGTCTGACCTGGCAATAAAGTAGTATCACAATACACTACACTGGCGCTTCCTGTGTCAGGATTTGAAGAAATTTAAATTTAAAGGACACCATATCAAAATTAGTACAGATCAGCAATACACAGGCCTGGAAGCCAAGTACTGAGATTATTAGATAGTTGAATAAAAATGGCACAAGCTCTGCTTCTAATACAGCCACCATACAAACTAAACTTCTTGGAGAAAACTCCAGATGTAAAAGCTACACAGGACACTGTGCTATCCACACAAAGCAGCGTCTGAACGCATGGCACTTGACATCACTCCCCTGGCTTACCAAACCGCCCAAAGTATAAGCATTTCTATGAACCTCTAAAATTGTAGCTGAATCCCTCCTACTCCTTCCCTCTCACTGCATCCTTTTCCCAGAACGAGCTGCAAATCTTCTGTACGCCCAGGGAGGAGGAGGAAAAAAAACAAAATTAAAGAAAAAAGTTTATATTCATCTCATGCATTAGCTTTTCACGAGCCCTGTTACAAGCTGTCCATATAGCAATGAAAATTTACCCTTTAACCTTAACTCCTAGCAACACATTAAAATTCTGGTCGCAGCATCTTTGATGCTTTAAAGACTATGCCGACTTTAAGAGTCAGTGGAAAACGTATCTATGCATTACAAGTCAATACTTTTTCATTTCTTCTATTCAAACCCCAAATGATTTCTGTAGTTGAAGATTTTTAGTTTTAGCCAAGCAAAGAGGGGAAGGAGGCTTGCAATACCTCAATGAGAAAAACCAGCAGGCAGACCGCAGACAACCAGATACCAAAATGAATCCTTGATAAAGTCTACGTTTGTTCAAGTAATTCATCAAGAGAAGAAAGAATTTGAGGAATACCTACTTGGTAGATCAAAACTCAAGTAAAATGATAACGGAAACATTTAACTGTTTACATTCACTTTGTTTTCAGCCTTTTTAGAAAAAAAACCCACAACTCCTCTACTACATTAAGCAAACTGACTCACTTTGAGAAAACTGCAATTCCTCACCCTAACTCTTTTAATGTAAGCCATGTCTTCCACAGACATCCTATAATTCCTGTACCTTCACCTGACAGTATACTGCTTTTTAATATTCAAAACACACTCTGTGTATGTAGAAACTAAAACCGTGGCTGGTGAAACCTCTATTGTTACTTCTCCACGCAGCTTTCTCATCTTCTCAAGTTAGGAGTAGTCATCACAGCTCTAGAATGCCCTTGGGAAAAGCGTGTCTGGTGGTTATGTCAGAGGACAGCAAGTCTGGCATGGGACTTCTATTTCAAGCGATGTCAAGGACGGTGACCTTGAACAAGTTACTTCACCAGACGGTAAGGTACAGACTTGAATGTGCAAGGAGGAGTTGCGATGCTTCAAAGTTTTAGATTCTCCTTTCAAAGGCAAGGGGTAATTCTGAAGAAAGGAGTGTTTTCAAGTACTGGATTAATCATACTGTAGGTATTTATTTTTTTTCTTAGCTCAAATTGATACAATATCCTAGGAGAATGAAAATATGCAAGGCTCATTACTATAAAATACTGAATTCTTGAATGCTAGTGTTAAGAACTGTTGTTCATAATTATTCACCTATTTTTAATCAATCATCACAACTGAAATCGACTCAACACAGTTTGTGTCATTTCTTCATCACCACTTTTTCCTCCTGCTTTTCAGTAAAATTAAACATTCCCCACTCCAAAAAGTAACATTTCCCCATTTGACTTTTCCATTGCAAAAGCTTTCCAGATCAGTGCTGCTGGGCTGGGGCTGACCCCTCTATGGATGAGGATATAAACCAACAATTTTTTATTAAAATAGAAAACATTCTTACTCATATCAGATAATTCCACTGCCTTGTTTCTTTTCTTAATTTTCAAGCAAGGAGGACTTACATTTAGAGCTAAAACTAAATTGAGAGTGACTCTGTTATAACAACAGTACTTCAAGTGCTTTACAGTCCAGTGCCAGCTCAAAGTTTAGATTCTGGCCAACTGACCTTTGGAGAAGCAAATTAGCATTTCATTACAAAAATAAATTTAAATAAACTATTCTGGTTTGAACTCCACATCTTCATCAGGAACACGAGGCAAAGCAAACATTTTTTCCAGAAAAAGAACATCCATAAGTTCAAAAGTAAATGGTAGGTTTCAATGAAGGAAAAAAATATTATTCAGCATCCCAGTTAACCACAGAACATCACTGCTGTTCTGCTCTCAGCACACCGGCAGAGAGGTACTTAATTTTTAGAGGGATTTGTTTCAACCCCTTTACACCATGTAGATAGGAGCTGTCAAATTATTAGAAACAAGTTTAAAGATAGTTTATCAAACATGCGATTTTATTTGACACACCCAACCCCGATCAATCCACAATTTTAATTTCTTTGTAACCACAGAAGTGCAGAAAACACTAGTGTTAAAAACAGGGCTGTGACTTAAAAGCCTCTGACAACACACAGAAGGAAAAGGTTGCCCTGTGCTTGGGCGGATTCATCTGTCATTCCAGACAAGGTTCCTTTATTTACAAAATTTGCGTGGCAGGACACAGCTTCACTCTGGGATTATTTTCTATTTCCAGGTAGCAAAGCTGTCCCTGAACAAACTGCGCTATTTCACAGCTATCTATAGCACATACCAGGCAGCAAGTAATTTTAATCCCAAATCCTCTTCCCCCTTCATTATCCCCAAACTGACACCAACAGCTTTCAGAAAAAGCATCTCTGACTGAGAAACTTTGATGAAACAGAGTCTTCAGATTAAAAAAAATATACTAGACTATTCCCTGCGCTAGAACATTAACCATACAGGCTTTGTCATAGTCTCTACTTTTGCTCTTGCTATCATAGCTAGAAAGGGCACACCTCCAAAAGCAACACCTTTTGTTTGCATCTGGAAAACTTGAATCACTAAGCTCCAGTGAGCTTTACATAAACATATCTCAGCCAATGATACAAATTTTATAATCTAGTCTTCGTAATGCATGTAAAAACAACTCCGCCTGTTCACCTGAAACCAACAAAACACCCTGCCACCCTCATCACCAAGTTCATACCCTTTTAGGTTTCATTATTTATATAGCACTGCCAGTAACAAGTGTCAAGAGCAGCTCAATCACAGGAAGCTGCCTTGGGGGTGTCACCTTGCAAAGCCTGAGCCTTCCCCACGCACAAGTCCCATGTCTTCCCTTCTTGCTTTCATATCACCTCACTCCCAGCAAATCTCCCAAAAGCAAAATAAGGTGTGGACAGATTTATTTGCCAAGTTAAGTATCCATAACTTGTTCCACGTTCCCAAGCCCTGCTCAGAAAACATAACCTTCATAACTGAGAACGAAATATATGCAAGAACATAAAGCAATGCAAAAAGCAGCCTCTAATTTTAGATATTCAGTTCGTATTAAACTAATCAAGCCTATTAATCTATAAAAATTATTTCAGCCACTTCACTTCAAAAGGGTTTTTTGCAGTAAGTACTGGTAAAGTTTTGTTAAAGTCTTCCCTATTTAGTCAAAGCTTAATAAAGAGTATTGCTGTTTATTTGTTTTTTTAAATTTAGTAAGAGCATTTACAGAGCTGAGAAGTGCTCCAAGAACAAGATTGCCAGAATGAAGAAAGTGATATCGCTTATTTATTTTTTTTTCTTATTTTGAAGAGTTTCATAACTACATTTTCTTGACTAGCCAGTGAGTGCTAGTCTTCGTGCAGTTTAGGAATGGTCTGTTTTCCTGCATCAATTACTAAAAAATTTGAAAGTGAGAACTGAGCTTTACATCACAAGTTCTGACACTCCCACTGAGCAGCTACTACAACTGAAAAACTGCAGAATCTCAGTATTACAAAGCAAGCTGGGAGAGAAGAAAACGTGAAGACAGACCACACACAACAAGCTCTCTGTCCACAGAGTGGCAGAAGCTACACTAAAATCAATGCCACCAGTCTTAACCCATGTTACTAAAATTATAGCTGATTGAGAAGGAAGACTTTTTTTTGGAGAGGGAAAGATTATTAAAAATTTAAATTCTTCTCTAGTTTTCCTCCTGGAGTCAAAAAAATGTCCAGTATTCTGAGAGATTTCTGACTGATACTTCTACCAAAGCGAATCATAACATAATCCCCTAAATACTTAAAGAGTTTCCCACGACTGTGTTTGTTAAAAAACAGAGCACTAAAAGAACTTTCTAGGGATTTTGTCCCTGGATTTTGACTACCTCCAAATTAATAAAAACATTCTGTCTTCAAAGAGACTCCATTAGAAGATTTTTACTGAATCAGAGGGATAAAATAACTGAAAAAAAAAAATCAGCTTTTCAGTCCATGACAAGTAATTCGTGGGATTATTTTTTTCCTTGTTCTTTAAAAAAGAAATCTGAATACTTTTGTAGTATATCAATCCTATAGGATTGATGTGAATATAGAAGTCATCACCGAGATCATAAACTGATCTACAAAGCTCAAATCCTCCTCCTCTATAGATACGATGGGGCAGAGAACCTTAACCTGGATGGTACAGCCAGCACACTGAAAAGAAGAACAGACACCTCAACCAATCTTTCCTCTTTTCTGGAAATCTGCACCCTCTGTTTAATTAAACACCTGCTTGATCTGCTACTTTCTTTACTAACGACAGTCTTCATACAACTACACGCAATGGCCCTATTTCACAGAAATTTAAACATTACCATGACATTCTTGTCCCTTATTGCCTCCAGGAAATCTGAGTCGCTTGAAGAAAGCACTCTTACTGTTTCCCTCCTCTTCCTCCACCTCTACTCCAGAAAGTTGTTACAGCACTAGAACCGGTGCATCTAAATGTATACAAAACAAGAAAGGCTCCCAAAGATATTAAAATCACTTCTCCAAATGCAGTTAATTGTTAACGACAGAAGCCACTGCCACCCCAAGTGCAAAGATGAGGGACAAACTGCAGAAGCACCCCCAACCCACTGCAGAAGCTGGAGCCAGCCCTGCTCTTCCCACCCCTCAGGAGGTTTAGGCAAACCTGACTGACTTTGCCTGGAGGAAGTTAGCACTCAAACTATTCTACCAGCTCTCCAGAGGAGGTGGAGCAACTGCTGGCACAGGAGCAATACAAAACAGCTGGGAATCAGCAAAGTCTCAACAAGCACAGGATGTAGATGGACAACAGCTAAATTCATTTACTGAAATGACTTAAGCTCTTTTGTAAGCTTTAGCACTGGCCTCAGATATGCCAGATGATACCCTGGTTACTCAATCTCAAGCATTCCAGGCAAGGGAGAAGCAAAACATTGAACACCCTCCTCTTCTACAGCTCCTCCCTGCCCAAACCCCAAAAATCTCCTCTTACAGACTCAAGGCAGGTTTAGGTTTTCTCCAAAGAAAAAAAAAAAAGAGTTGGCAATTCGCTCCATGCTACTTCCTAAGAAGGACTTATTTAAAAGCCTTAAAAACCCCATAAGCTGTTACATCAGGGAGAGGTAACTCATTATCTTGCTTAGCAAAGTCAGACACAGCCAATTTAGGCAGTCGAAATTTCCATTGATAGTTAACCCTCACTTCCACAGTGTTCGGAGGGAAACAACATCTGTGCCAGGCAGCAGGAGTTGTAAAGAGGTAATCCAAGCCAGGTGTACAACCCATCTTAGCAAGAACTCTGTGCAGAAGCTGAGACAACTTGAATTTCCTCCAGCTCAGCTGCAACCTGTCATCCTTTTTACCAATACACCTACTTGACCCCCATAACACAACCATTATTTTAAAATGCTGCAGGAAGCCTTAAACTGACAGCTTCATTTGATATATGTAACAGATTTGTTTGCAAACAAGCCTGTTTATTGATTATAAGAGACAACATGACAATAATCATCATACCTTGGTATGATTTAGAATCTTCCAATATTAGAGTGCTTGTTCTACCTTAAACGGTTTCAACTTTGAAATTCCCTCTCTAAAGCAGACTTGTGCTTGGGAAGTGTTAGCAAGAAGATTACTCCTAGATGGTATTTCAAGTAACAGCAGCATTTTTACTACACTTATCTCCTACCTCTGCCTGACATGTCTTAACTAAATTTAACCCACTAATCCTAACACACCTGAGAGAGACAGCAGCAGCTAACACTATCACTCCTACCTTAAACAGGAAAGCAAGCCACAAAGCAAGATTACTCAGATTAAGCAATTGACTTGAGGTCACAGGAAGTATATTGTCTATCCCAAATCTGAGCTTTGGACGTGTTAACCTCCAGCCATGAGCTTGAACCAACAGATCACTCGGGCTTTTTGCAAGGTGCTGTAGCACCTGGGTATCTCCTTTCCCGTTTCTTCTCTCAGCACTACCAATACTCATGCATATTTGCCTCTACTCTTCAGCACAGCAGGTTTAGGGGCTGTGGCTGCCTCTGTTCCTACTACCTGGGCCAACGCACGCTCTGAGGAAGAGCCACACAGCTGCACAGTCCCCCTCGACACACACCAGAGCTAAGGTTAGCTCACTGTGCAGTTCCACTCTAATTGGCTTTCCACAGCCAGCGAGACGTCGTTTCTCCTGAGAAGATTTTTTTTTTTTCCTCTTCTTCTGAGAAGCAGATTTTTTTTCACCACGCACCAGCCTAAGGCACTGACCCCTCACTGCCAGCCTGCCTGTTCCACCAGCAGCCTCCCAGTAGCCAAAGGAGAGAAATGAGAAAACATCAGTAAGCCCACTTAAGATGGTTTGAAGGAACTCACTGGAGTTTCCACCAAGCAAGCAGATTTTACAGGTGTTTTTTAAACCATTAGGAAAAAGGTATTGGCAACATCTTACAGCATGTGTGCTTGCAGTAAGAGTCCAAAAAGGCAAAGTAAAACCATTTATTTGTAGTATACAAGAAGGAAAGAGCTCACAGTCTGGAGCAGCACTCAGCATAACGTGACTGAATACAGAACCAGCATTTCCAGTCACCTTGGAAAAGACAGGAGAGCTCCACATCCACCACAGTATTTCACCATATTGACCACTGCAACTAAATGGCATCTGGGCATTGCGGGTTGACCAAAGGAGTCCCTGGTTAAGGCTAAAAATGAAGTACAAGCAACAATTAAAACAGAGTAACATCAGACATGATTGATGACTACTAGCCTGGAATTACTCAGCCCTGTAAACTGGTAGTCTTTAAGGTGACAAAGGATAATCAAAATACAAGACATTCACTAGATTAATCTCCCTGCACATGATATAAAAACATTTAAATTTGTATGCATATTATGTGTATATTTCTTTTCAAATACACAAAACGAAGGCACCTGTATATATTACACAACCCCCCCCTACACATAGTATGGCACATCCAAGAACATGAGTATAAGTTAGTCTGTGGCGAGCTCTGCAAGGTATGTCAAAATTCTTCATACTTATAAGGTTGCATTGGGCCTACAAAAAGAAAATGCTGTGCATTAAAACAGATGTCAGCTTCTGCTTCTTGCCTGACGATGTTGTTGTTCTTCCCTATAAGGCTGTCAGGTAAGTACTGTTCCTCAGCTACAGATGCAATTGCAGAGAGACCCGGGAGCCCCTGTTTGAACAGAGTACCATAATAATTGAACCACGCGGGCCAACTCAGGTATGCTGAAAAGGTCCTGCTGGACAAGATTCTTAACGAAAGTAGATTTTAAAAGACCCTTCTTACTTCTGCTTGAACTCACAGGACTGAAGACTTCAAAGACTTTCCTCAAGAGACAGACCACGTAATGTTGTATTCCTAAAGGAAAAGGCTATATATTTTATTCACTAGCCACCCTTTTTCTCCCATCTCTTTGTCATTCCCTTTCCTGCCAAAGCATCAAAATCACAGGAAAAGTAAGTCCCTGAGTTTCATCAAGCAGTCATCTGCGCACCACCATGCCAGATGCTTCTGAGATACTGTGCTCTTTACAAGTAATAATCCAAATTACCGAGATTAGTCAAAGTAATAAAAGAAATCATGGCTCTGAAAGTCACTGGAGATAAATATTTTCTCATCTTATTACTTGTTCCCCTTTTACTTTTCACAGAACACTACAAATATGGCATAAGAAATAATTTTTTTAAATCATTGTTTTTAGTACTGTCTCATTTGTAGTTGCTATGGATGCAGTATCTTGTTCTACTCAGATGCTAATAGTTTGACTGTTAACTCTTACTTGACTCATGCATCCTAAAAAATGCAGTGCTGCTGGAAACCCTTGTCCTTAAACATAAAGGCAGGCGGGACCATGCAGGATTCAGCACTAATTTTGAAAATTCACAGATCATCTTCAACAAACTATTGTGGTGCAGACACTCTTGGCATAGAATTCTAAACATGAGAAAGAAGTACATTTTAATATTAAAAATTCAAGGGCACAACACTTTTCCACATACAAATCTGCCGAAGAAGCAAAGGAAAAAAAACCAACCAACCAAACAGCTTTTCTCTTGCCTGATGCATCTTGGTCCAACA
>NW_009637393.1:38314-64703 GCF_000690535.1 Cariama cristata | reverse complement strand
GATTTCTGCAGTTAAATGTTTGACCCTTGCCAGGAATGGGACCCAAAGTGAAAAGAGTCATAGTTTGCCAAGTGAAGCAGAATCCACAAACAAGCATCTCACACTGGCTACAGATTGTTTCCTTTGAGAGATTTAAGAGTGAGAAGGGAAGGAAGCCATACTGTGGTAAGTATGTGCATTCTTGTGAAATGTATTATTTACAAAACAGAAATTAATGCACAAAAATGTATTAGTGAAGAGAGGAAGGCATCCAACTTGCTCTCCAAAGCCTAGTATGTGTTTTTCATCTCATCTCCCCCCACTTCCACAAACACACATTCGCTCCCCAGCAAGCCTAGTGTAGTAAGTTTGCTTATCTTGTAGTGCATTTCCACTGTTGCACACTGTCTAACCAGAGAAAGATGCCACAGAAAAAAATTTGGTTTCTCAAGATAAAGTCTCTTCTGTGTGTACACACTGTCGAGTTGTACAAGTCCACTGGAAAATAATGTGCATTATTTATTACACATAACACTAGGAAATCTGTAACACTTACAAAGACCATTATGATGCCATTAAAAAGATTTCATGTTCAGCTTTCTAGGCATCTTGGGCACACAGCCATTTATACAATAATTATTATATTTATCACTATGTAAGCTAACTGTAATGCTTCATTAAGATAGAGAAAAATGATATCACTGAGGTCCCTGCAAAAGCCAGTAACATTCTCCTTAGTTATGAGTAGGTTTCCTATTTGCAACTACTTACTGTATCTACTGGACTGCTCAAAAAGATTTTGTTCTGGTAAGACAACACAGCAACGCATGCTAAAGAGTCCTGAGCTACCATGTGTGACTTGCAAAGGCATTTATGGAGTAACTACGTGTACTGGACTCTCCTGAACACCACAGTATATAGTTTTAGGATTGGGTGGTATACTGCTTGTGTAAAAGACCCCAACCTATAACCATATGTCTTTTAATACCAAAAATCCTTGACATCTTGGATGACCTTAAAAGGCAGAAGTGAGGGAAGTCTCAGTGCTCTGAACACATGCTGTACATCCATGCTGCACCGGGGAGATGACAACAGTTCTGGTCCTCAATGGGTTAAAAATTAGACCGATGGGCACAGAAAGCCACAGCTTCCTGCTATCTATTTGACCTAACAGCCTGGCAGGCACAGGCAACTATTGTAAACTAAACTGTCCTGACACACGCACCTAGTTTGAACCAGAAGGATCCCTTCTAATATGGAAAACTACTGACGTGGACTTCGACGTAAGCTATAAGCCTTGGAGACATTTCAAACATGTTCAACGCTGACGCGGTACTAATTGTTCAAACTCTTAAGATCCACAGGGACAAAGAGTTACCGGCAAAGCCTCGCTCTCCCTTTTGAATTTGTGCAACCAGAGCCTTCAAACACAGTGACATTTTCCAACCAAAAAAACCAAAACAGAACAACAACAAAAAAAAAACAACCCACACAAAAAACCCTCTACAACCCTGGCGTCTTCTCCGTTTTCCCTCTCCCTCCTAGAAGATTCTGCTGTATGTTGGAGAGCAGATTGAGCTCTTCGCTGGTGGACTTTCAAGACCACTTAATACCAGGTCTTCTTCACTCCTTGTTAAGAGAGTGACAGAGACAGCCACCAACCCCAGCCACAGGTCACTGAGGTCTCAGTGTCTGACCTTACAGGCCGGACATTCTCCACACGGGTTCTACCTGGTTTATTAAAACAGTCAATTAAAAAAACCCCACATAGCTTCTAAAACAAAATTTTAAGTATGTCACCTTTCGAACTTTGCGTGACTAAACGGAGTGGTGAACAAAGCTATCACAGGCAACTGCCCAAATCATACCAGCATCAGTTAACTGCGTCCTCTGCGCTGACCAACATAACTTATGTCAGTACAACCACCACAGGATACTGGATCTGCTTGAATTTACGTTACTGGAAATGGCAGAGATGTTTACTGCTCCCATATTCAACCACCAGAAAGGCATAGAAAGGCCCACATCCTTCTTTTTCTTTTTTTTTTTTAAAGATTTCTTATCTGAAAACTGTTATCCAGCTTCTAAAGCAGGATTCAAACAGACAAAGTCAGCAAGAACTGCAGTAATTTCCATTTATGACCAGCAGAATTTGCTCTCAAAATAAAGTCAATGTGGCAAGATAAGAGAGAGCGGCCACCCAGATCCAGATCAACTGGTCACTAAAGCTCTGTCACTACAGATAAGGGTCATTTAGGAAACACAAGCACACAAGAGAAACGGGGAATTGCAGCGTGGGGAATTCCTGAGGAGTGACAGTTACAGCTTTAAGCTTCTAAAGACAGGAAAAACAGGAGGGGTGATAAGTGCTACAGTTCTCCCCTGCCCGCACACAGTAAACACTTCTAACCAGGCCACAGTGATTAAGCTTTTCCAAGCTGACTATATTATCAGAGAAGGATGGGAAGATGCTTCCTGCCTCAAGTCAACCCCCCTCGTTACTGTCAGAGAGGAGAAAGGATCAACTTCAGCGTGTTTTGTTATGGAGAGCATTATGCCGCAGAACACTGAGCATTTACCCCAGCTGACAAAAATCCCAGATTTACTTCATTTCATTCTGCATGAAGAGTACAGACAGAGGGGTGTTTCTTTTCCAGAGGGAGAAGAGGGAAGACAACGTAAATTCCAAGCACTTGATATGCAACAAAGAGCTGAAGGACATCTTACAAACTGACTTCGCAGCCTGTTCTCCTCCCTGCACAGAAGGCAGACCCAATTGCTACACAGGCCACAGAACAAAAAAAAGCACCCCGATTCACGCATTTGGGCCTCTCATTTCCTTACTCAAACCCCAAATGGTATTTTACAGTCAAATACTGTTATTTACTGAGGAATGCAAGACCTACAGAATAAGACCAAGATTCCATAAACATTCTTGCTTTCAAGGGCAGGATTACAGTAGCAGCAACATTATGGGTATTTCTACAGCCTCTCTGTCAAAGAGAGGCACTCAGGCATTTGCACAGTAACTGAAATGCAGCCACCACAGGAGCATGCCACATGCCATGCAATGGATTTCTGTACAACAGAGAACATTACCATGAAAAGAACCACCGCAATGTTGGCTACAGGCATGGGTGTCGTGCAAGAAAGCAGCGTTCAGTTCTTAAAAAGAAAAAAATACACGTGCTGAGGTCACAGATAAAACGGTTATGTTTCGGGCTGAGAGCAGCACACAGAACAAGCTCATGGTCTACCCAGGACAGAAAACTCCACATCCCTGCTGTAAATCCCGCTGCCTAGGTAAACTGCAACATGCTATTTTCTAAGCAAAGTACATAATGACAATACCATATGACTTCCCCCCCCCCATCATTTCATTATCAGTAAAAATGTAAGAGAAACACTGGAAGCTTTAGAAAACTTTTCTTACTGCAAACTAAGTTCAAGGTAAAAAAAAAAAAATGTCAGTGTGACCTGGAGTTACTGCATATCTAACCACGTAAGCATTTTTGAAAAATGGTGATGATTAGTGCTAAACTATCACTGCATCCAACAGGGCTTCTGCTAGCTACGCTGTTAGTACACTGTAACACTGAACTTGATGGGGTCTCCCTCGTCCTCGCCACACAGATCTTCGTGATGCTGCAGAGCAGGGACATCTCAAACTTTGCGTTCAATGAAAGCTGCAGGATCCAAGTTGGAAAGGAAGCCCAGAGTAATCAATAATTCACAGAATTATGTAAAAACTACTCCTGTATCTGCACACCCATGAGTGAGAAAGCACTTCTGTTCAATTCTTCATAAAAATAGATCAGTAGACTAATTTAATTGGTGCACAGTCTAACCCTGTAAATCCGTGCGAGAGAAGGAAAGGCGGCAGCACTTCAGCAGGCAGGACAGACAGCAAGGCTTGTCTCCCGGCATGCATGGCAGCAGGCAGCACCGAGCGCTGCAGCACAGCGCGCAAAGCCTTGCCGATGGCCTCCCACCTTCCCTGCTTGCAGGGAGCTCTGTCTATTCGCAGGAGCAATGTTCAATGTCCCCCTGTGCCTGGAAGAGGGAGTAAGGGTGCAAAAGATCAGCTCACAGCCTTGGGCAGTAGCTGTCTGCCTTGGCAACGTTCAAAGGAGCTTCTTGGCCCTGGGTGACTCCAGGGGAGGTTGGTTCATGGACAACAAGGGAAGGCGATGATCAGCAGGTGCAGCAAAACAAGCGGAAGAAACTACTGCACAAAGCAAAGTGACACACATTTCTGAACAAGCTATACTCTTACACATCCCAAAAGTTCATGGGTTCTGGCTTTATTCCTCTCGTAAGTAAATATAAGCATTTAGCACGGTGCTGTGCCTTTCATCTGCAATGCCGATTACACTCAATTCCTGACATAAAATATGCTTCTCCTAATATAAAACAACTGTGCCACAGTTCAGAAAGTCTGCAACTAGTCCCGTTTCACTGGTGGGGCAAGCTGATGCTGATCGCAGAGATGCAGGACAAAGAAGAAAACAGAACTCGTTAACTGCAGTTTGTTTATTGCCTTTTCTCTTTTTAATATGAAAATTAACTGAAAAAGGCCTGGAAAATGAGGTGTCTTTAAGACAATCGAGTCAAAGACAGTCCTAGAAACGGTAGCCTGTTACCCCAACCCAGCCCACAAACCTAGACACTACACTGAGCACAAATCATTACACTACCCCCACATCCCTACTAATCCAGCCAAAAAGTGGAATTTATTTCTGGGGCAAACTGAGACCACGTTCCCCAAACAAATGGGGCGCTACAGCTTCCAGTACTGCTATTTTTCTAGTTGCTATAACCGTTTCTCAGGGTCACAGAATCACAGAATCATTATGGTTCGAAGAGACTTCAAAGATCATCAAGTCCAACCATACACCTGATGCCACCATGCCCACTAAACCCACTAAACCATGTCTCGAAGCGCCACATCTAAATGTTTTTTGAACACCTCCAGGGATGGTGAGTCCACCACCTCCCTGGGGAGCCCGTTCCAATGCCTAACGACTCTTACAGTGAAGAAGTTCTTCCTAATGTTCAGCCTGAACCTCCCCTGGCGCAACTTGAGGCCATTTCCTCTTGTCCTATCAGTCAATAATTAGCATGAGAGAAACCCCATAGGAATTGAAGAAGTACACAAACTCACTCTAGCAAGAACGTGGAATCACACAGCATTTGCCTCCCAGAAATCAAGATGTCCCCATTACAGACCACTCGCTGTTCAAAACCCTTGCAGAAAACTTGACAAGCAAATTTCATAAACTTCATAAAATTTACCTAAGCAAAGCAAAACAGTGAGGCTAGTGTGACTTGCTAGCTTCTCAGATCTGGCACGTCAAGAGGAGAAATCTGCAAGACAAAGTCTGCCCAAAGCATTCCCTAGCTCTCAAATGACAACATGCCCTACACACTAGCCCTTCAGCGGAGTGGTGGCCTTTGGGAGAGCAAGTGAGAGGCGTGCTCTTCATTTCAAATTAAATCACAGCGACTTGTAGAGTTTGCCTGTCCCAGCTACAAACTGCCAAAAGCTGTGAAGCTATCCCCAAACTGTCATGCCTGTCCTGTGCTGGAGATGCCCAGAGGCACTCCAAGACTTCTGACTAATACCACCTGTGTTCTAACACTGCAGTTAAACTGAATTTGGCCAGTGAAACATGGGAAAACCCACTCATCCCGCAGGCTGCAGAGGGAGAACTGCAGCAAGACACAAGCCAAGCTCGAGAAGCACAGTTTGAGGCAATCCCAAGCAAACACATTTTCATCCTAAGTGGGGGACCTTGGTTTGTCTTTCAGCTCTGCCTCTGGTCAGACCAGCAGTAAATGTGAATGCACAGAGCCAGACTAGGCACAATCCCCAGAGGAACACCAAAATCTGAGCAGAAGCCAAAGTTAACTCTGCGAAGACTATTCCCGGTAAAGACTAGAGAGAAAGAAGCCAGGTCAGCTGCAGTCAAAGAGTTTAGATAGAAAACGATGGCCATGACTAGCTATCTGTTCCTACAGCTTCCACTTTGAAGACATGGCCCAAACTCAATGGCTTCTTCTGAACTGCTATCATGGTCTCCTTTAATCCATCCCACTAAAACTTTCATTCTAATACCTCACCAAAACCGATCTGATGCTTGCTACTGCTTCCCCATCTATTTCATACCCAAACAGAGACCTTACATGCGACATGCTTATACAACCCACCACATCAATGTCAGCACACAAAATTTCTCACTTAAATACTACAAACAATATTGCTTAATTAGGTCAGACAAACAATTCATGGCTGAGATCTGATCACACAAAGACTGAGAATTACTCATCTAACATCTTTTTCCTAAGTATTCAAGGAAGGATCCTCTTGAACTTAGTGAGGTAATGCAGTCTAATATGTGTTTTTAAAAAAAAAAAAAAACACAACATATTTTTGAAATTAGCATTTTGAAATTACACAGATGGCCCTAATAACGTACCTCACCAGCTCCCACATTACTACAACAGTTCAAAGTTTTGAAACAGGTTGCAAGCCCAATCATGAAACCAAACACCACAGCTCGAAAAGGAACTTCCAACAGTGAGAGAGTCTGCTACAGTTAAGTAAGAAACAAATTTCAGAAAAACAACAGAATTTAAACAGTTTGCAAATGAAACACTAAATCCAGGATAATTCCCACACACTTGGAACAGAATGATTAACAAGGAAGTCTCTCCTTTGTTACTGGTAACCAAAGTGCTATAATACATCAGTTGTAAAGAAAGCAAAAAAAAAACACCTTCTTAGAATAAAACAAAATAAAATACAAATTTCTTGTGTACCCTTATTATGAACCCATACAGGTCAATCTCCAGCAGAAACTAGCCCCCAAGGAACCATGTTAATTAGAAAGACACAAACAAAACTACACCAAAGGAGGACTTTATTTACTCTGATACTATCATAATAAATTTCTTCTCCAGGGTGCACTGATCTTCAAACAAACATTATTCTCCCCACCTCCTCCACTGTTGCCACTCTGAAGTTTTTTGTCAAACATTTTAGTGTCTAATATTCAACACACATTTTCTTTCAGTAGCAGACATCCACAAATAGTTTAGATTTTTTACACATGAGAATTTTCAGGAATTAGAATTTATTCTTACCTAAAAAATATAAGACAGTGTGAAATCAGGATACCTCTGAAAAATCATATGCATCTACCAAGCTAGAAGATAGTCACCACTTCTTACAAGCGATTACTTAAACTTACGCTCATGATACAGCCAAGAAAACAAGTATGTTTTGACTATCGCAAAATATGATAGAGATATTTCTTAACAAGGGGGGGGGAGGAGGGGATATAAAAACATGGTAATTATGTAAAAAAAATTAAACCCCTGAAGAACTAGATTACTTTCAGGTACTGGCATAGAGAAACTTTCTTTAGAAAGTTCCCTCATTTGGAGCACTCCACCAGTTCACACCGCAGCTAAACCTTCTGTAAAACCAACTTTCTTGCGTTTCACCCTAAGAACAGTAAAATCCAGGCTCGGGCTCATATCACGCAAAACAGAGTTCCAGCCTAAGCACTGCCAAGAAAGCTCTTCATTACCTCCAGATAGTATCACTTTAAGCCCTGTCCACTTGGAGCCCCTCGCTACTGTGTTATTCCAGACCAGAGACTGAAATTGCCTCTGAAATAACCAGGGCCAGTTCCACAAGAGCTTTGCAGATTACAACCCAGACATAAAAACACATCTGATAACATAGAGGAAGCAGATGGAGTATCTGCCATATCAGGAACCAAGGCATCCCACTGCTAGATCCCAAACTGAACTGAAAGTAGCTTTACCATGCTAGAAGAGTTTTGTGAAGTGCAAGAAAATTTAAAAAAAGAAAAGAAAAAAAGAAAAAAAGAAAAAAGAAATGGAAAGTGGAGAGAAACCATTTTCTAACACTTTTAAATTACATTTCAAAAAAAAAAAACAAAACAACAACAAAAAAGAAACTCCCCCCATACACCGACTCTTCCCCGCCTCAAACCCAACCTGACGTCATTAATGGACCCACTGTTTCTAAAATGCTGATGGCTAAGCTGTGAGATGATCTTAACTTCTCAACATTCAGCCCTCCATCCCAACACCCCATTCAGGCAGAAGCGAAGCCTTTAAGAGGGCAGAAGGCTGACCCAAGGCAAACCCACTTGTCTCAACAACATGCACTTCCAAGATCAAGAGAGCAAAATCCTACAGGTCCACGGTGTGCACCTCCACTCTCCTCCCCACACCCTGGAACGGGATACCCATCTAAACTGTATCACAGAGAAGCCCGAAATTAAGATCCACATTCAGGAGAAGACTGAGCCCTCTGACAGAATTTACATGTGAAAGGCAGGACAGGGCTCACTCCTTCGCAACTACATGTTCTTTTATATATTTTTTTTTTTTTCTCAAATGTAAGGTAGGTAGGACTTTTCTTTTTGCTAGAATTGAAAATTAGGCATTTTTGCTTCAGAAAGATGCCAATTTTTACCTGCGGAAAGCAAGTCCAACAGACCTGGGCTGTTTCTGCAACACTGCTGAGGCTAGAAAATGGCTCAATACATTCTTTCCTAGGCAGTGGAAGACACGTGAAAGAGACCACCTAGGGTGGGTGACAGGAGACAACAGACAGACAACTCATGAACCGGCACATCCAATCAAGTGGATGACATGCGCTTACACCAAAGGTCTCCACCAAGTGACACACAGGTCACTGGCAGCCCTTCGACATCTCTAAAAGGTATGGTATTCTGTCCCCACTTGAGAGGTTTGAAAACCAACCTATCTTTCAGCAGAGAGCCACCAAGTACCAGAGGAGAACACAATGCGTAGAACTACACTTAGTCTCCCTCCAGATTTTACAGTTTCTCTCTCCCATTGCACACTGGATGCTCCCCGAATTATTTCACTACAATATTTCAGTATTGAGGTGGAATTTTCTACGATTATTATTGCTGAAAACTATGCCTTATTGGTTAAATGACAATATAAAACATGCTACTTTGTTAACAGAATACTTAGCACTCAAAAAGACTCCAGACACTCACAAAACGCATCCTTCCACTGCAAGCGTGGAAAACAGCAGAAATTGGTAGCTGCTTGCCAAGCCTATCGCACTTGGGGTATAACATAAAGCCTGGCTTAAACTGCCTCAGTTACATCCAAGGACCCCTGCAGCACCTTCACACTTGTGTCTCTACAAGTGTTTGCAGGGTTGCACAGTGTTCTGGATCAGGAAACTTGATCCAGGTTAAAAATATAGTTTATTTTTTGGGACCAAGTTATTTTTAACCCAGATGGAGTTCTCTCCTCCCAGTCACTGCTCGAGTCCATAAACAATTGCACACAGGTTGTTATAAGGCAAGGAAGCATTTAAGGCAGCCATGCTACTGAGAGAGGGAAAATTAAAAAAAAAAAAAAGAAAAAAAGCATAGCTATTTCTGTACAGTCATGCTTGGGATTGATGATTGGCATCTTCAAGGTATTTTCCTTTAATACTTATGAAACATCAATTTCATTGCCACTGCAGTAACCCTCATATAATTCTTACATTCCCAGATCCTACTACAGAGTCATCAGATGTTCTACCAATCCTACACTCCTCTGAACATTCACTCTTCTTCCGTAATCATTAACAACCGTGGCTCCATTCAGGGCAAGATCCCTAGAATTCAAATTGGGACCCAGGGGTGAAAAAAAAACAAGCAAACCCAAAACTCAAACATAACCAAAACAACCCACCCACACATCCAGACTTATTTCCAACTCCGCAGGTTTTAGTTTCCCCACTCCCTCTTTTCTTTTCAAGGTTCTCTTCACAGTGGTAACAGCTAAAGGATTTTCGGTATGTCAGCCTGACTCTCCACAACAGATGAGAAATCCCTCCCAGCCCCATGCTGGGAATTGTCAGCTCACGTTCTCCTACCCAGCTATGGGGAGGAACATCAGTTTCAACGAAGAGGTAATGATTCAAGTATGGCCTTCATTGTGATACCAAATTTAAGTAGTCACAGGCTCAAAATATTTTCACTACTGTTTCAAACTTATACCAGCAGAGAAACTTCTCACTAAGACCCTAAATCAACTGAGTGCCACCAACCAGTCTTTTTGGTAGACTTTGTTTTGTTTTAAAAAAAGTAAGTGTCATCTTCTTGCAGGTGCTGATGTGGCACACACAAGGAAAGCATATTTTCCTTCTTCATTTGATATTTATATATAAGATTAGGTCATGATTCTTCAAATAGAGACACAACACTACACACATCTTTACTCTTACAAACTTGAGTTTGCCTTACTTTTTTTAGTATCTCTATCTTGTACCTCACCTGCACTGGTGCTTAAAAAGTCAATTTGCACGTAACAAGAGAAGTTTGCAGCTCTCAGTACTTCAACATTTGTTATAAATAATGTCCAGATGAAGTTTTGTTACTTCCAACACAATCCCAAAAATTCACATTCAACACTGACTTACGTAGGTGTGGTCACAAACAGCAACTGAATGCATGCAGCTGCTGAAACACGCTTCCCTGTGATTACACTGCGATCCAGCACAAAATCAAGGAATTTATCTTGTGGTGGGTGTGGCAAAGTTGAAAAGACAATAGTGGTTTGTTGGGCTTTCTTTGTTGTTGTTTTTGTTTTTTCAAATCAAATTGCTCCCAACTGCAAGGATTAAACTTATTTGTGCATTTCAAAGTTTCAAGAAATGTTAAAGGCAACTATGGGTAGATGAATCAGGAAAACTAATGTGGATTAGAGTTGAAGCAACAAAAGGCTTTTAGCTCAATAAATGCTTTTATGGTTACTTCAAAAAATTGCCAGGTTAACTGACTAATTTGTAAAATGCTCGTTTTTTGAAAGAATGTATTGTTTTCGTGCAAATCTGAAATCCAAATACTTCACACATCTTCTACCTAAATGCATATAAACATGGCTATTTTTTTTTTCTTTTTACTTGCTTGATTTGCAACGACTTTTTTTAAATAAAAAAAAAAACTGCAGATACACCTGCAAGCGCTTCCGGGTGCAATATGCAAAGGTAATCTCTTGCAGAATTTTAACATGATCCTCACATAAAAACACCCTCCAACATTAAATTGTTGGGTTTTACATGATGTGGATAATACTTTTTTTTTTTAATGCAAAACTATCATTCTAATCCCAAATTCTTGTCTCAGAACATCATCCTGTAGCACAGGGCTCAAATACTTAATAAAAAGATTGTCTGATCTAAATAACGTTTATTAAGTATCACTGTTTACTCACTTCTTCGGAGCAACATAGCGGCTGCTCTGAAAGCGATTAATAGTACATCACGGTTAAGTCTACAAAGCCATGATGACAGTATTAAATTGAAAAAGGAAAACATCAAATGGTTGCGTACTCTGAACTACTTACACTTAGCTTCTATAATTCTAGAGGAAAAAGTACCTTCAATAAGTGCTGCTTCAAGCAGTGAAGATCTCCACTGAACACTCAGTCAAAAAGACACCGTTTGGAATACAATGCCTCCAGTACTAAGCTGCAGCATCAGAAATTAAAACAGAATACCAATTTCAATCAGTCAAGTATTTCCAAGATATAAGCTTTCTTTGACGTTCTCCCTTTCAGTACGGAGTAGGCCTGACCCTCCCTTGCTTACAAGATCTGACAAGGTAGCAGCCCAAGTTGGCATGCCTGCAGTACAAGAACACAGATATGCCCACAGCACATCTAAAATGGTACTCTTACAACGCAGCAGCTTTATAGCTCAGCACGTTGGTACTCACAAGGCTTTGGAATGCTTCGCGTATTTTTAAAGGTTTACCGTTTTTGGCAGGAAGATGAGGGGAATTTAGTAGTCTTGCACACGTTTCTGCACTTGTCGCCTAAAGAAGTTTGCAACTTTCATGTTGCTGGCGTAAGGAAATGGTAACACTACGCTACCCAATTTAGAGGGAGGAGGAGCAACTAAAATAGTAAAATAGTTTCTTGCTCACTATCCAGAGTTTTCCTTTCATATAAATCTCATCCAAAAAGCAAAACAAGCCAAACGAAACGAATAAATTCACAGAATTGTGCCAGTAATTCTCAAATTGGCCCAGTTATAGTAGAACTCAACTGCTTTCAACAACCAGCCACCTCCAACCCCTCTTTTTTCCCTTAGGCATTTTCAAGAGAGTCTTCCATGTAAAATGGGGACAAGGAAGATTACTAAGTAAATTTTTGCAGGTCACAGTTCACTACTGCCCATCCCTAGACTTTGGCAGAGCAGCCATGCTAGACCAAAGAGCTTACTCCATGTGTGTCAGACAAGAAGAAAATACCAAGCTACAACGCAAGAACAGCAATCCTGATGCCTTATCTGCAAGCCACAGCAAAGCAGAGAACTGTTTGCCACCTGTGAGCCGCCAAAGCAGCCCATTGTTTCTCTACTTGTTTGGATTCACTTTTCATTGCACTGGTAAAAATTTTGCTGGCTGAACTCATCTGCTGCAGAGCTAATGTCGGCTTTCTTTGTGAGTAAACTAAAGGATGATGCTCAGACAGTGGATTATGAGCCACACAAAAGCAATGTGCTTTCCAGCGGTACAAACCCAGCTACGGGGAATCCAAACAGAGCAGAGAGACCACTTACAGTACTCCAGCCAACTCACAGGGAAAAGAGCCCTTATAAACAAAGCATTATGAATTATAATTAGGGTCTTGGAAAACATGTTTGTTTCTACAAATGTAACCTGACCAAGCCAATCTTTCTCAGTCAATGCAGTACACAGAGATGACTCCCCAGAGGATTTATTTGAAAGACTTACGTTTCTTTAGAATTAAAGTTTACTGCATCTTTCTTCTCGTTTCAACAAATGAAATGTTCACTATCCACTCACACTTGAGTAAATCCTCAATTCCAGCAGGTGAATAAAGGAGCAAGAAAAACAAACCCATGTCACGTTCTCATATTAGTCTGTAGACTGTAGTTACACATAACACAGATGCACAGCAAAGTTTTTTTAGTTTAAAAATCCACAGGTATAGCAAATTCATGGAGGGAACTCTCACAGAAGGCCATGTCCTTGTCATTGCTACTAAGCTGGCAAAGCCAAACCTTCTAGCTGGATTACCACACAAGCAGCATGTGATTCTCCTTCCACTATTACTGTCTTAGGCATGTGAATCTGATCAAGCCACTTAAGTATTCTGTATCTCATTTTCCCCATACAGGAGCATAAATTTCTTCTTGTCCCTCCAATGGCATTATCCCACAGCCAAATGCTTCTTAGAATCAGGACATTTTCCCCAATGCACAGATCTAGGCCTCACTTGTTCTATTTAACTTTACTTTTACCGCTTCAAGCCATTCTCCTATTTTCTGAGAAACAATCCTACAGCAAGAACTTTGGTAACATTCACTCTCAGAAATGTATATAGGTCTCTCTCTTACCAACATGCTCCCACCACAACATTCAAATTTCTGTATTTGCTACCCACAAGCCAGTTATTCCCAAGGGAAATTGTTCCATTTAAAACAAATAAAAACCCCTCTCAATAAAATTTTTGCTTGCTGAAGGCTTATTTTATTACAGGAAAACCTTTCCCAATTCTTTTACACTCCAAAGAATAGTCATGCTCCTATAAGACTACAAAAGGATGACTAGAGATGACTATAAAAACACAAACATAAATCAGTATTGTTTTGCTTCTTTAAACTGAAAATAAACATGCACCAAAACCTTATTCATAATATATTCCTGAGTGATACCTGGACCAAACGAATCTGACCAAATTTGTTATTTCATGTCAAATGATGCTTTTTCTGCGCTGTCTGGAGTGGCCTCTCTTGAGGATTGACAGTCATCAGACAGCAAGTCAGATGCTGCAGGACTGTGGTATGGCTGATGTGTTTATGAAACAACAAAAGTCAGTCACTCTTCCTTTCTGCAGGCTACCCACTAACTACCACTTAAAGAAACACCTTAAGTACAGAACTCAACCTATTCTCCTAGGCCAAATATACATTATTCCTGCGTAACTGAACTTGGTTGGCTAAAGACATTAAAAGGTGACCAACAGCTTTTACAGCGCTGTTAGTAAAACTCAAAACACGGAGACATTTCAACTACAAACTCAAGAAGATGGTTCATTTGTGAGGGTTTTTGGACAGTCACGGCAAGTGTTATTTTTTTAAATGTCTATTCCCCCTCGCAATGAGGAAAAAGCAGTGTCAGGATGCATGCACATTGCAGGCTTCTTTGCAAATATCAGAACAGCAATTCATGTTCCCAAAGACATACCTGTACCAACATTTTAGCATATATATAATTGATTTCACCTTCTCATTCACCTTGACCACTCAACTCTAGATTCACATTGCTTAAATACTTTTTATGCCTAACTAGACTGGACTTGGAGATGAGAAAAGGGTCTGAAATTTGTCTCATTTTTAATGCAGATAGCATTAAGTAAAACAGATCATTTCCTAATAGAGCTGGATCATGAATGAATTATAAAAATAACATGCTTCACTTATTTTCAGCCTTTTAGACGAGCTAGAGTTTGATTTATACAGCATTTCATTCAAGCTGCTAACAGGTAACATTAGCCTCTCTTGCTGAGATACATTTTTTTAAAAAAAATTAAAAAAAATTCAGGCTTTCCAGAGCAAATATAGTTATTTCACATTAGCTACTTCTCTACTGGTAGTGACAGAGCAATATGAATATGATAAAGATTAAGGTAATCAGAATATTATCTAAAAAGGTTACTTTTCTTCCCTTACTCCAAAAAGTTTATTATATTCCATTCTTGCCTTAGGTATATGAGTAGATACATGAAAGAAAACAGGGAATTCAAAAATAACAGAGAAGCAGGTATTCCTCCTTGTGTGTATTTCCTTCCCCTACACCACCTCAACTCTTTAAGGAGCACGCTGGAAGAAAAATCTGTAAGCCGTCCTGTTGGATATTTATACTCAAGCGATGAATGCAAGTCTCTTTTGCTTAATGTGCTTCCAGAAAAAAATCTAGCATACCCACCCAAACAGATTTATTTTCCAGAAGCAGCAAGCTACATGACTGTAATATACTCCTGCACGTCACTGGTCCACTGCAATATAAGAAAACAGGGTTATATAACAACAAAAATGCATTTAACAACAAATTTCCAAGCAAGATTCTCATCAATTCTTTATGTTGTATTTAAAAGGTACCTGCAACTACTCCTAAGTATTAATTGGTGCACCACAATACTCACATTAAATAAGATTATCCTCCTTATTGGACAGACGGGGACACTGCAACTTAAGTGACTTTTCCATAAAGCAAGCACAGGACAAAGATACAAAATGAGCTCAGTCTAACATCTTAAAGTGCAAGACCATTTTCAATAGCTGCCCATGCACAGAAACGTAACACAGAGCAGACACATATACAATGAATCCACCAGAATATAGGTAAAGACCCAAAAATTCAGACACATGAGAACAAGTTCAGATTAATCTGAATATTGTGATACAATTAAAGATTTTTAAAATACTGAAAAAGGGAACAAAAAATTCAGTTTGGGGTTTATTCCAACTATTTTATGGAGAGAACAAGAATAATAAATTACCTTACTTCTCTTACCAGGGATAGTTACGGGTTTAAAAATTGTAACTATGTAAATTTCTGTATACAGAAAACATTAAATATCAAACAAGCTGACATGTTTCAAATTATTATCAACAGTGTTTAGCATATAAATTAACACAAAGTGTCTACAAACATTTATTTTTAAATTGTTGGGAACACAGTAAGTTATTAAATATATTTTCTCTTTACCCACAGGAAAAATGCAATATAGAGCATAAGGAGCATTGTTCAGCATCTTTCTAAAACCAATACATTTAATACACATCAAACACGCTGGGAGAAAGGGCTTTCTCTTGCAGCAAGGTATCTTTCAAAAAAAAGGAAAAAAACATAACAAAGAAATCAACCAAATAAGAAAAAAATGGCAAGGCAAGACTAGACATTCATCATTTATGTCTGTTGACATTTTAATGACACCAGTGATCTAACGGTTGAGCTTTTGAAAGATGTAACAAGATAAAACTGTTATTCTTTGAAGAAAAATATATAAGGCTTCTTTCACAAGCTCCAAAATTAGCCACTCTAGCTTTCTGCACTTTTGTTTTAGATGCTTAAAAGTAGGCAGCATTATTTTCACCCTTCCCAAATCAAAACTTTCCAAATGAGGCACAACAAAACAAGCTGAAGTCCCAAGTTAACTTCCAGAGCAAGCTACAGGCATGCAGGGGAATCTGTTGTGCCTGTGTGGTTCTCAACAACATTGTTATCAGAGAAAGCGCTGACATCCAACATTTAATCTACCATCTGAACTGAAGTCTACATTCTCTCTCACCAGTACCTCCCGAACTCATTTGCAGTACAGATTGATCCATGCTTTAATAAGACATATTACAAAGTAATTAGATTTATTTTTCTGGTTGATTTTTGGACTCAAATAAAACATGTCCCTTGGCTATAATCAGCAAGAGATTCTTCACTTAGAATTAAATTACTGGTTACTTTTCTGCACTCCTTGTTGGGGTTAAAAAAAAAAAAAAGGTGCCTCGGGTCCCACAAGGCCTTCCCCCTGCCATAAAACAATCAAAGTTCCATGGCCATTTTCCCACCCAAACAATAAAACCAATAAACACTCTTCAGACATTCCCAAAACTCACGGATTAACAAAAGAGGATGAAGGGCGTGGGGGGTAAAATGAGGTCTGACAACAACAAACCCTGAGGAACACACAGGACTGGGGAGATTCCATAAACCCAACTACAGCCGCCTGACCCATGCACAGGGTGAAACTGCTCTCAAGCCCACAAAATTTGAGGAGAATTTACTCATAAGAGGAGAGCCTGCAACAACTCTCCATTTTCATCGTAAATTTGTGAAAGGCAGCACAAGACAGACTGAGCTCAGGTGCTGTTCTGACTCTAACCAGGCAGACACGGGAGGTAGAAGAAAAGGCAAGGGGAGAGAGGAAAAGTTCTCCAGTTGCTTAACACTAACAAGAGCGATCAGCTGTTACAAGAGGGCTGTACTAACAACATTGCCAATGACCGCCTTCCCCCCAAATTGAATTACTCTGGCTGCTAGAGAAGGAGCAACTCAGGAAAGGTATGCATCTAAGCAGAGCAGCAGCATTTCTGGTCAGGTTGCTCCACACTGGGATGCAAGTGCAGCATCTTTCCCCTCTCTCTGTTTCCAGGGTAGATCATCAAGATCCTGATGCTGGTTTTGCAGCCTCCACCATGAAACACAGTGAAACCAGTGTTTACCCACCAGCTGGCTCCAACGGGAGCTGAACAGGACCCAGTTCCACCATTAAGCTGGGGCGGGGGGGAGTGTATGTGTGTGTGTGGTGTCCAGTTATCTGCAGAAATAGCTGCAATAACCAAAGGCTCTATGCCTTCCAGGCTTTAAAAAAAAAAAGGCAATGGGAAGGCCAATGAAATTCCTGAAGCCAACCAGGAGATTAGTTTTCAGGTGCCTGCTTAAATAAATAAATCCAGTGTAATTGGACAATCTAGGAATTACTACTATAGATTAAATAACCCACTCTTGGTTGGCCTGCTCTAAACTAACCAATTTAAAAATCAATCAGATATACAAATGGCATAAAAGCCCGGATATAAACAGCCATGTCAAGTGCATTGTCTGTCTTCAAGTAAATTATATTAATGAACTAAAATTGTTTGGTTGTTTTTTCACACCATGAGACAATGTTTACACTTGGCAAAATCCTCTGGCCTAGATTTTCAAAGAGGACTACTAGTTTCAGGCACCTTACATTTGAGCTATCACACTGCCCATCAGAGAGCTGTGGACCAGAACACTTCTTCAGATAAATCAAATCAATCAATCAGGGTATTTCACTGAAAAACCCAAATTTCACCTTTTTTTAATTACCATATCCAGAAAGAGCTGAGCCTCTCTCCCAGGAACACACATGAATCACTAAAATGAGAATCCAAATACTATGTTACACTATGACCCCACTGCTTCCTATAAAAACAACCCACATGGATGACAAGGAGTAGGAAACAAGACAAGAAATCAGCAGCAAGGCTGCAGCACAGTTCTCTCAATGACAGAAAGTTGACATATACAAAAATCTTCCCTGTAGATTGGAGAATGCCTTTTACTTTATCAATACTGTCCTAGGATGGAGCAAGTCGCAACATGATGCATTCAAAGAGAAACACTTCGCATTAATTTAGAAGCCCTGGTTTGCAAACTGGTTTTGGCACAATGTCCAGAGAGTAAGAACATGACATCAGCAAGAGCTGCTTCCATAATGAAAGTTCACTTGATGAGGACAGACTTCTACAAACTCATCTCTGTCTACGCTTCACCTGAAGCTGCTGACACGTGCACCATTGTGACTCAAGCTACCAAACAGTTTGTCCACCCAAGGCACAGCCAAAAATAGCAGCAGTAAGGGATGCAAGGAAAGGCTTGTGCACAATAATGACTGCTGCTTTGTCATTTCGGTTAGGTAGTAGTCCACAGAGGCAACCTTTCCGAAGGTCGCTTGCAGTCTTTGTGTTTTATCAGTATCTGCAAAGGCCTTTCCCATCTGCTAACTGGAGACCAGCATTTCCTTTGTTTTGACTGGAAGCAACAAGTTTTTCAGAGTGATACATCATTTAAAAGTTACCTGACACTATAGAATGCAAAGGTTTTGAACCATTTCTCTACTCTGGAGGCTTTCTACAGCTCCAATTCACAAAAGACAGTGCTGATGACAAATCAAACAGCCCTCTATAATGCATGCTACAAAGCAAACCATCTGGTCCAGAATATTTTTCTCTACAATTATTGTTTTCCTGCCTAGTCCTACACAAAAGGTAGTGAGAAAAGAGACTCAAACATGTCAATGGAGGTCTTTCAAAGGAAATGTGTAAAGAGCAGACCCTCAGGAATGCTTTCCTCACCTGGAGACAAGACTGTTATAGATGCAAGTATCACTCAGGTACAGATAATAATTTATCTGGAAGTAATTTTGAGAAGCAATTCCCTCATATAATTTAGGCAGCTTGGCTCAGGAAGCACTGAGGCAAAGAAACAGACAAGTCTGCAATCACCGTCTAACATCTAACTTGTATCCATCACTTGTGTTCAGTATCAAATGGCTTGCTAAACCAGAGTGCCTGGTCCCTGTTTAACTGGTTCATAGCTTGCCTCTGGGTGTCCCATTAGCTCTCACATCTGCAGAAGCACAAACACTGTGTTTTTATTGTTTCTGCTAATCTTATTTTCCACGTATTACATACAACAGCCTAAGTGTTCATTACTGCAGCACATAGGTAGGTTACACCAGACTTGCTTCACAAGAATGGGAAAAAAATTACTAGCACAACAAAGCACTTAACAAGAAAAAAAAAGTTAAATACCTGCTTCACCTAATTTTACTCAGGAACACATTACTATAATGACATCTGTAGGCTCTCCCTCTACCAGTTACTGCAATCGCTACACTTCAGTTATCATATCCTAGGAAGCTATAGTTTGCAGACTGCCTTTCCAACAGTACGATGACAACAAGATCTACCTTCTGTACCCACTCCTCAAGCTAATACAGTTCAAGGTCTCTAGATACTTCAAATGCTTCATGGCAATGGCCCAAGCTACTGTGACTGCAACCTCCCCCAGCAGCTTCATTTCACTAGAAAGTAGAACCTTCACGTAAATTGACTCCAGAAAGTAAAATGACCAAAGACCTCATGGGTTCCAAACTAATGTAGAAACATATTCCTTTGATTCTAGCTCTCCTGCAATTACTTTTTCATCCACAAGACACACCCACTCACCCACACAAACCAAAACAAGCCCAACACAAACCCTATAAATTTAATCAAGGAAGGAAGAGCAAGCATGAGATGTTTATTTCTATTTTTAAATACTTGGGAGGTGCCCCAATGCTCCCTGCCTAGATAGATAACTAATAGGCGCTCCAGAACAGTGAGATCCAGTGCACGATCTGGCACGAGCAGGCACATCCAAAGAGCAAAACATCAGAGGAGCTCAAAAGGCTATTAAGTAAGCTATTGAGAAAGGCTTTTGAAGTAATTGTTTCCTCTAAGCCAGGACAGACAGTAACCTGGGGTGTTGCTACAAAGAAGAAAAAGTAATTTTTTTTTTTATACATACTTATATATATCTCTCTCTCTATGTACTCAAGCACACCAAATTGCTCTAAGCAGCACTATGGTTTACAGAGAACAAGACAGTCTCCTCCTTGTTCCCACAGTTCATTTCTGCCTCAAGCAGAGTTGGTTGCCACTCTGGTTGCTCTCTCCCTCACCCAAATGGTTTGCATAGCAGATTTGCTGAAACATCAAGTTTTAACCAGGCCCTAATCCTGCTGACTTTTCTCACAAAACTGCTGGAAAGGAATTCCTCCTGGCAGCTGCAGTGCCTCTGCTCATTAGTTTACCAAGCAGCAGCAGAATGAAATAGACAGGCACATCATTTCTGTTCTGCGGCAGAGAACAGCAATAAGGACCAGGCAGGCAAAGGGGAGGCTCGCAGTTTCTGAAAGGTATATTGGAATTGGAAGGGGAGGACAGAAAAGGCAGAGGTCTTAAAAGGAAGACAGGAGCACGGCTTTCGAGAACCCAGGCGAGTTACTGCCACACTCGCTGCTGCTGCTGGGAACACAAGCTAGGAGGAAATTCTCCTTTTCCTTCAGCCTTTGCTAGTAAGATTTGGGAGCGGGGACTGTCATTGGTTTAGGGTGGTGGGTTTTTTTTTTTTAACTCTTACTTTAAGGCATTGTGTTTAACCAGGCATGGCACAGAGTTATTCACACCAATTCCAATGTCTCCCGGATACTAGAAGAATGTATGGATAACATTGCAAAATAGCTGTCCACTTGCTCATGACATTCTTTGTCCAGACAGCACCCTTGCATACAGGTCAGATCATGCAACTCACTCAGCAGATATAGAAAAGCAAATGTTTTTACTTCTTGCTATGCCATTTCATTGAAGTAACCCTACTATGGATACTGTTTATTAAGCATGTTTACGTTAAACACAGTACATCTCTCAGAGCATCTGCACACAGCTTTGCACCATTTATGGTGACTGGTAAGCCTCGTGTTGTTCAGTAATATTTCCTCCTCTCCCCTCATCCCAGGCTGGCTACCATTTTAATAAGTATTTAATAAGCAGACAAGAAAAGAAAGCTTCACAGCTTGAAGTTTTCAGGTACTACATGCACGATGCTGAATTCATCTAACCGGGAAGCATACAGACACTGTATCTAGAGCCCTAACAGCACACCACAGGTAGAGCACACAGATCCGAGTACAATTAAAACAATGCCACGCCACAGCAACGCCGCTTCACAGAGTAAAACGTTCCTTTTACAACAGGCAGCCCAGTTCTCAAGTCACAAGAAGCTGGAGGCTGGGACCTGCAATCACCACCGATTTCAGTGGCCTACCACTATCACCAGGCACTGCCATACTGAAACATTTCCACTGCATTCCCCACTCCAAAACTGCCCTCTCACTCTCTCTTACCTATGTTTCACTCTTCTCCCCAAAAGACCATCTGCACGTGCAGACAATTCTAACCATACCAAGAAGCTTCCTGAGGGCAGAAAACAAAAAAATCTTTGCCTAAGAAGAATATTCATTTTTCCATCTGTAAAACATATTCCAATTACTTATAGTCTCCTATAAGCAACTCGATCCTAAACTAGCCCTTGAATTTAACAAACTCTATACAGCCGGTTTGTGGGAAGAGATATTTGTTTTCCCTGCCATGACTCCATTTTCTGGAGCAAGGTATTACTGATTATTTTAATTTCTCTTCTATGGAAGAGAAACGGATACACACAGATAAACAACTGCAGTAAGCAGAAGAGGAAGAATGCTTCATCTTGAATTGAGGATTTGCATAATGGGTTTTATCTGTAACACCCACTGCAGTATTTTATCCCAGACTCTCAGATCACAAAAGACAGAGCAGACAGTGACTCACTGCAATTTCGGTTCTGCATGCAGTGTTTCACGTGGACCAGTCAATTCTGATTCTGCCAAACAGCCTTCATCTAGCACTTAAAAAGTAAAGCATCTTCTCGAAGAGAGTGTTCCTATTCATGCGCTGCCTTTATGAGGAAAGCTCCAGAGATGGAAAGGAATTTAGTCAGTGTTTCCCCTTTGTGTTGTAATCATTTAAGATTCAATTAATCCTACATGGGGAAGCACTAATTCTGAAACACCTGTCTTAGTGATAACCAGATTAAGACCTCCAAACTTGCTCCACTCCAAACACCAACAGCCTGCCAAATGACAGCAGTTGTCAATAACAACCAACTGAAGGCCAGGTTTTCTGTTAAATCCTAGGCCGCTCTTTAAAGAGGATTCCCCAAGAAACAGGGGGTAGGGGTGGGGGGTAAAAGGAAAAAAAAAAAAAAAAAAAAATCACTTGACAGCTCTGAATTTGTTTAGCCAGAAGTCACAGCTCCTCCTCTGCACACTTTGAAGGCTGGAGACTGGCAATGCTCCTATCAGATCGTTTCAAATCCCTTAAAGGGAAGAAAGCAAGCCAAATAAAGGGTAACGCCACCCACAGAGACAGAGCTACTCCCCACTAATCAATATCCTGTGCACACTAGAGAGAATGGCTTGAAGACAGATTTCGGGGCAAAAGGCTGGGCAAGGTGGGAGAAGAACTGAGCAGCTGGTTTCATTGTGAGAAGAGCCAATAGGTTTGGGGTTTAGTTTGGGGTTTTTCTCCTCCCGGCCTCCCCGAAAACAGGGGTTTCTTTGGATTAGTTTAAGTAGCATGAACTTTGTGTTCCTGGATGAACACAAAGTGCCTCAGAATTAAGACCATGCTTGCCTGAAATCTAAAGAGAAATCTCTAGACCAGCATGCCAGTAATTAACAAAGCAAAAGACTTTCCTACCTTTTTAATGCCACAGAAACTATTTCAACCACAGAATAAGGAGCTGATTTTTTTTTTTTAACCTTTACACCCCTTCATCACACTTGCATATCGTGACCTATTCGAACCACACTTAAAAGCTCTATCGGAGTGCTCAGTGATACATAACTTCCATTTTAGTGAAACAATCCATCTGCTCCATGTGACTCAGAGCCTGCTTTAAGAATGCAATACTGTTTAGGCCAACGGTTGCACCGCACAAAGTGTTTTGTTCACATGCATTCCTTTGGGATGACAGAGCCTATCCACGGCCCATAACGGTTGGGGCCTGTGGTTTTTTTCCCTCATCCGCTGAATGCTGCAGTGACTAAGCTGACAAAAATTCCTAGCCAATTATAAACCCACTTAAAGAGACAGGCAATCCCCCTGCAACCTTCTCTTGCCATCCTATACGGGAAGTTTCTATACATAGAAAAACATCTCCTCCTCCCAAGGCCTGCACTGATATAAAAGACTTTCTCTGCGCGCTCAACACTTCAAACATGCTTCCTAAATGGCATCATTTCCCAAAACTATAACCTTTAATCACCATATGTATCCCTCACACATCAACCGGAAAAAAACAAAGTAGGAAAAACAGACCCCTCAATTGAGTTATGCTAGTAAAGAGTTAGAGAAGCCATTAATGGATGGACGACGAGGACGTTGGGAAGAGATGAGTCTCAACACTATAGAGCACTGTTTATTAAGAAGGGAACAGTTAAGCGCCTATAAACCCACTATGTTGCAACAAGGAAAAAACATATCAGGAAGGTCACACTGGTGTACAATCCAGAAGTTTGATCCACCTAAGAGTATAAGCTGAACTTTAACTGGCAGTAACAAGAACTTTCAGTTGTCTGTCGAATCCCTCTGAACATGCAAATCAGCAACCAAATTCCAAAAACCATGAGTCTTTCCAAGAGAGATCCTCAAGTCATGTGTTGAATTCATTCTCACCAACGTTGTCAAGGGCTATACAAATACATTTAATAATTACCCAGGGCATACAGAACAACGCTTTGGGCAGGTAACTACAAGTTCATTTTGCCCAGCAAGAAACAGTGAACAGAAAAAAAAAAAATAAATTGAATGGCACACGGTTTCTAGCTTTAAAAACCCAGGTTATGGGCACCTCAGATGCTTACCATTTTATGGTGGGCAAACTACTTGCTAAATCATTTTTAGCGCTCGGCTGATAGCACATGCACATTCCATTCCAAACGCTGAAAACTTTGCCGGGGAGGGGGAGGAAGAGACAGTCAACAACTGAACCAGGCTGAGTCCACCTCAGAAGAAAAAGGCAATTCAACAATCTGTATTAACATACTCTTATCCAAGCATCTTTTTATTACAAGTTAATTCTCAGAGCCATAAACAGACTTGAGAAGGAAATAACACTATTAGTGGGAAGGAAGGCTAAACAAAGGCTGTTTCATCACTGTTTAACACTGAAAAACTTGTTTGCCACATGAAAACAATTTATGAAAATGCTTAAAGACAGTTCATTCCTACATTCATGTGTGTTTGGGGAAGGAAAAAAAGGAAAATGGTGTCTACTATTCAAAATTTTTAGAGGTCATGATTCCTCTATCCAGGGTTGAACCTAAATTTTACCTTTACTGCTTATGAAAAGTAGGTTGGCAAGTTCACTGAATTTGCTCACATGCCCAACTCCAAACCTCTTTCAGCCCATTTCAGCCAAATTCAATTGCAGATCAGCCATCACAAAAGATGTATTACTATACATTCCATGAAAATGGACAGTTGAGCAGAGGACAGATCTTTTTAGGGCCTCCACCAAGATAAAAGACTGTGGCTCAAGTTCACCCCATCAGACATCCATACAAGCATTAACTGTCGAAACACAAATCCCCAGGAAAGCCAGCAACCTATTACAAGCCGGACTCCTTGCATGGATAAGAGCCACAGACAGAGAACCATGGAAAATTCTAAGCCAGGCTGAGTTTGCCTTGTCCCTGCGACATTTACAAGAACACAGCAAAAACACAGCTTTCTTCTGGTTTTACACTTGACATTTCCCTGACATTTTCCCTATAACACTGCTAGCTATTCCCAGCTCCCAGTTGTTTTGCAAATTCATCATAAAATTGAAGTCTTACATTGTATGTAATTAACTGTCCAATACAACCGTCTATCCTATTAACAAACATTTGTCCACTACATACCAATGGGGCCTGGAAGTCCATGTTAAGCAGGTTAATCAAAGAGTTGGTACAACTTTAGATGCGTATTTATTTTCATAGATTTAACATGGTACTGCTGCACAGGAAGACAAAACAAAAAATCATTTTCTAAACAACGTATCATCCTCAGTCTCCTCTAGGATGAAAGCAAGTCACTAAGAAGAGCAGAAGTGTTGCAAGTAAAACCAAAGGCATTCCGTTTCCAACCCTAGCTAGCGCCAGATAATCCAATTTCTGAAACATGTCTAACATATAGTACCTTTGAAAGTACCTTTAGGATGTTACTGAGATTTTAAAGTACTTCTTTTTCAAGTTTGAAATAAATAAGCAAGATCTTAGAAACCCTCACTGAATGTGATCACAGACATCTTCCTATCCCTCTCTGCTCCACAGCCTCAGGCCCCTTTGGCTATGAAGTCCACTCCCTTCTCCCTTGAGCCTCCATATCATGAGAGGTTAGACCAGGACTTCTTTTCAAGCACTACACATTAAAAGATTGCACACTATATGCATGACAATCTAGTGATGGTTTTACATCCTCTTATAAGAAGGACTGGCATTGTTTTTCTTCCCCACCCTTTACCACAGAGCATCAGAGAAACTGAACTGAGGAAATTAACATACACGCAACCCATAAAACAAGGGAATGACTATTTCCTATAAACGATCTCCAATTATATTTTTATAGTTGTTTTTCTGACAGTGAAGCAGTTGCTTGGCATGAGACAGCTGAAGTAAATCCATATTGTAGTAGTAATAAAGATTACTCAGGATTTCAAAGTTTCATGAGGCAAAAATCTGAAGCCAGGAAAGACAGGCATAGTGTGGATCCGGAAGGGCTTTCTGTCCAGCCAGGTTTCAATCCCAGTATGCTCCTGTTTAATTGCAAGTATAAGATTCATTTACATAAAGCACAAAACTACCTCTGCCTCCACTTCCGACCTTGAGTAAGTTTGTTGTGGGGTTAACTTTAGAACTGCTAATCCTCATTTTTCTTAAATCAGAATGGTTCCTGTGCAAAACAGAGTTCTATTACACATTTAACCACCCTGACTCTCACTGAAGAGGTAGTGTACTTCTACTAAAATCATGGAAACATTTACTGTATCATTCCACAACACATGGATTACCCCTCCCCTGTTATCAGAAACAATACCAAAAGAAATTAATTTCTCCAATAGTATAGATGGTCACTAGACTATGGCTACACATC
>NW_009637393.1:17195-38296 GCF_000690535.1 Cariama cristata | reverse complement strand
ACACCTCTGGACTGACAAAGATATAGCAAGTAGAAGCAAGTGTAAAATACAACGTTTTGTAAGGAGAAAAGTGTGCGTCTACATGTGAGTAGAAAAGACACGAGGTATTTTCAAAAACCCTAAGAGCACTTGTAACTTGTTTTTATTTTTTATTGTAAAAAGTAGGGGAAAGGTCTACATTTTTTAAAGGATTTTTAAAAGTTCCTTTTTTAACCCATGGCAAAGTGTCATTGCTGGGCCTAGTTAATTGCATCAAGTCTTTTAACACTGGAAAAGAAAACTCCAAAATTTGAAGTCCTCTCAAAAACACTACACGTCTTTGTGCCAAAAAAACCTAAGAAGTCAAGATGAGTATTCAACATTAGCACTTAGTTTTTGGTGACTAGTGCAGGCTGCAAGATTCAAGATACTCTTCCCAGGTTATGGCATTTTGCAACAGAACAAAGAAAAATGGCAAGTATACATTTGTTTAATTTTAGCCCTTTTCTCAGAATATAAACCACTGCAACAGTAATTAACAGCAGATCAGCCTCAACTGCTCTGCGGCCATTCCAGCTTACTAATTAAATATGCTCTCACAGCCATAATAAAAATTCTGGGAAACCTCTGGCTGAAGAGCAGGCTTCTCAGGAGGGGAGCAAAAGTCAGGAAAAAAGTTCATTCAGAATGAAAACACTAACAAAATTTTTTTTAACATGCTCCAGATTTTTTTAACTCAGTGACACCAACTGTCCCTTTTACAATTTTTTTTTTTGGTCTACCCTTCTGTTTATTCCTTTCAGAAGACGTTTATTTGCTGGAGAGCTTGCATACCAACCAAATGGACAAACAACCTGTCCATTTCAAAACACTTTCAGGTTTATATGATGCTTTTTTTTTTTTTAACCCAACAAAGGTAGGATTAGAATTGCACAGATTAGCTTCACTTAACATTATACCACTTCAAATTTGCTTGCTAGAAGAATACAACTTTTAAAGCATGTTGTCCTCTGCTGATATATGCAATTCCTATTATATTTCAGAGTTTAAGAAAAAACAAACAGAAAAAATCTTAAATGAAGCACCAAACAGAAAAATGCATGCAGATGTAATTTAAAGAAAAATAAGTGCATTTTGATTCGGCGTCTCTGGCACCCAACTTCTTCCCCTCTCTCTGTCTACATAGTTCACGTGCGTTCAGTATTTCTAAAGGACAGTGGAATATAGTGAATATTCCTCCAACAGGGGAAAACAAGGAGAGAAGGGGAAAAAAAAAAATCCCAGCACATGGTTTTCACCACTACTCTGCTGAATCAACAGGGAGCAGATTCCCAGATGGCGTACACTGGTAAGTACTGCACAAGTCAATGAAGCTATGTCAAACGATACGACTCAACTGCATTATCTTTTGAGCTCCGTGTAAACAAACAGGAGCAGATTCCGAATATTTGTGAGAATACATCATGTTACTGTCTCCATATGTTTAAACATTTTAGTAGAAGGTACATATGGACCATTCTTCCCACTCACTGTCATTCTCTACCTCCTGTTCCTCATTCCCCACATACACCATATCTTTTCAGGCCACTGTCAAACCAATTCAATAAGGAATAAGGATACATTTTCATTAAAAACATTTTGTGCTTAGCTGCCATCTGCTTCTTTATATGCCTCCAAATCCTCACATGCCTTTTCCATGGTCTTCAGTTTCACACATTCTGAAGCTGAAAGTTTTCTTCTGTTGCATTGTGAAGCGCAGTCTACGTGAGCTATTGTTTTTCACATCAAATTAATCTCTTTTGAAACAAGTGCTTAATGCTTATGGCCGTAATCCATGTTCTTTCTACAATGCCAATTTAAACTTACTTTTTTTATGCCAGTGGCAAATCTGATCTTAAAGGTCCCTCCCACACTTCAGATACTCACCTTCACCAGTTTTATGGGAAGCATGGCTCTTTCTTCCCCTTTGTGCAGCACTGTAATTTGCTCTCTCACAAAGGGAAGACCCAGATTTCCAGCCTGTGCTCGTCTTCTCACACAGAAGCTGCAGTTGAAGCCATTACCACCTCACAGTGGGTATGAACAGTTTGTCCTCCCCACAACCAGACCCCTAGTCTTTGCTTTATTCAAGTAGGAAAGGAAGGGTTTCAGCTAACACTTGACAGACAGCATCTCCAACTCAGCTGGTGGATGGATGGAGAGGGGATGAATAATTAAGATGAAGTCAAAAAGAAAAAAAAAAAAACACCCACCTATATACCATAGATCTCATATATGGATCACTTCTAGTTTTGCTATTACTTTCCCACATAAACAGTTTGCCTAGTTAATTTCTTATGGCCCCAGCAGGGGTAGAAGTATCTGAGGAGGAATTAGCTGGACCTGTTCGAAAAACACCACAAAGGTTACAGTAGACAAGTGATCCTAAACTTTGAGGAAGGCTTTCAAGATTGTAATTTACATTTGGTTTCTGCAGGTTTACAAAGGCCTAGTGACTAAAGCAGCAGACCTCAAAGTTTAGTCATCAGCAAAAGGAATATAGAAAAACAGTAGACCAACGGACAGGCAAAGCAAGCATGTCATCAGAGACCAGTCTTTAAAGGGGTACAGCAGGAACAGTTTTTCTGGTTCTCACATCAATCGCTGAGCAAGATGCAGGCAGCTTCCATAAACATTTCCAGCAGTCGCAACTGCCAGAAAAAAAGAAAAAAAACAAAAGGCCATAATCTTATTTGTACGTCTGGACGCTCAGTTTTTATCTTTTCCATCTCCACCTGTACCCCAAAGCACAACCACTGATGCAAACAACTTCAGCACTCTCATCTTGAGAGATTGTTCTATGTGGACCTGCAACCCAAGTGAAGTACAGCTGGCATTTCATACGCCAAAAGAAAAGTAGGTGCAAGTCAGAGAGATGATAGCATGCCAAACCCAACACAGCACGCCGCAGCTCCAAAGCGAACAAACTAGTAAAGCTGCTGCCTTGGGGCACTCAAAGGTAAAGGAATGTATACTACACAGAAACCAGGGCAACAAAACTGGCAGAGAAGCCGCTGATGCTTCACGCTGAACCTTAAAAAATAAAGAAAAATTTTTTAAAGTTACAGGTTCTTTGTAGTTTGTTCTACTACAGAAATGTCAATGGATTACTCTAACTCAAACACAACATATCCTTCCCTCTCTCCTCCCTCCACCCATAACATTGTTCCCACACAAGCTATACTGAAGGAAGCACAGGGTACTTCCTTTGTTTGTGAGCAAGAAAAAGAAGGAAAAAACAACTTCCACTCAACAGCAAAACTAAACAGAAACCAGGCTACTTAAAGTACTAAGTGTTCCCACTCAACATTTACGCACCAACTTCAGATCTTTCAGTGTAAAACCTAAACAAGGACAAAAGAGATTTAATATACACTCCTCCACAGGTCCAGAGCGAAGGAAAATAAAAAGGTATAAAGGAACCCTGAGTGATAGACAGCATTTTCAGTTTAACATTACTGTGACGCACAAGGAGAATGTCAGGGTTACATTAGATACTATACTAGAAAAATATTCCCTGGAAAATAACATAGCTGTCACATCTCCACTGGCAGGGAAGTGCAGATTGAAACACTCAGTAACTTAGAAGTCCTTGCTTCTGTCCTTTTCCTGTCTTGTGTAATTTTGTACTGCAAGAGTCCTCCCCAGATCAGGAGGTCATTGCCAAAGCTTCCAAGCAATCTAGCAGGACAGACAAAGAGTTTCCTTTTCAACAACCGCACGTTTATATCTCACTTGTTTTTCTTCAGAACAGGAGTGCTTTGGGGTTTGGTGTTTTGTGGGTCTTTTTTTTTAGATGAATGGCTGGCAAATTTAAAGTCATCTTCTTCCTCAAAGTCAGCAGCTTATCACAACAAACAGATTAAATAGGTCTAACTTTCACACTTTTTTATTGATTAGAACTTGATCATTTCTTTATCCGCTCTGCACCCTAAGATACTCTAAACCTAAAATGTTTCTCCACAGTGTAATGCTCTTAACAAGCCTTTCAAGGCTCTTTTCCAGTACTCGCTTTCTGCTTCACAATCTCCTATGGAAGGAAGATGAAAGCACATAGGAAAAGAAAAACATCTATACCCTTGCCTTAAAAGTGCTGCCATCACAGTGTAACTATGACCTCATTTTATTTAAACAGATCTTTTCTCGTGTGCTTTTGGGATCCAAATTATTTTAACATTCCCTTAAAAGTCAGCAAGCTTTTTTTGCCCATTACTTTTGTCTACTCCAAATAGCCAGAGCACACAACAGAAAGCAAGTAAATTTTTATACCTCATTAAATACACTCTAGTTAACATTCATTCAAACCACTAAAGGCAATGAGGTTGCACAGGAATCACCTAGGTCACCCTCTGTAGACAATGGAGTTACACTCTTTTAATGAAGACATAAATTTGGCCTGCAGAAGCCTAACGACTCATAGCAACACATGGTAAGAAAGCAACACAGCTCACCTCCCTCAGCTTGGACAAATCACTATGTCTCCCAGTAACAGGCTGAGGGGTTTTCTTTGTTCAAAAACAAACTTTCTTTCCTGTAAGAAGTATTGATAAAAGCACAGTCCTACAAATGCCTCTTTTCAGAGATTTTTTTGACATCTGTTGACTGAAACTGCCCTACAAGGTACCTTAATTTCAGTTCTAATTGAGCAAGAGGGCTTCACAAGCAACTGATGAGCCACTTTAGAAAAAACAGCATCCCCAAATGAAGTTAACTTGAATACAGCCCTGTTCCTGTCTTCTCTCACACTGTCGTATTTCCTATCATTATAGCAGCTTTGGTCAAGACTGCAAGTGGAATTTAGGAACTGTTCCTCCCAGCGACAACTGCTTGTAATTAAGCCCTACTGATACTGCAGTGCTCAGCTTTCATAAAGTTGCAGGATGAACTCAAAAGCCTGCCAAGTAATCATGTTCTCTGAGTAAACTACGTATAAGGAAAAAAAGGAGAAAATTTTTTACAATGAGGGTGGTGAAGCAGTGGAACAGGTTGCCCAGAGAGGTCGTGGAAGCCTCATCCCTGGAGGCATTCAAGGTCAGGCTGGATGGGGCTCTGAGCAACCTTATCTAGTTGGAGATGTCCCTGCTCACCGCAGGGGGGTTGGACTAGATGACCTCTAAAGGTCCCTTCCAGCCCAAATGACTCTATGATTTGTTTGCTCTATTTTTAAAAAAGTGAGAAGACATCAGGTATTGTTTTTGTTAATACTTGCTATCAGAAACACAAACCCTGTCATGCCAGAGAAGAACAAAATGGGCAAGGGTGATTTCACCAAGCATCAAGGTATCCATTGACGCTTTGATGCTACAAATGGCACTGTAAAAATTAATTTCAGTAAAAAAGTTCTTACATACAGAATTTACCATTACAGGAATTTCTGAAGGTGCATGCCAAGGGAAGCAAAGAATCAAGTCAAAGTAAGTCCAGTTAACAGCTTGAGTACGGCAATAACTCTGGCATATACGTAACATCACTTCAGCAAGGAGGAGCAGATAGCATTTGACAGCCACCTCCTGCCCAGGTCCTCAAGGGAGATAAAACTGGTTCCAGCTTTGCCATAATGGCTTTAGTTCTACACTTTTTTGGCATCTTTTCCATGGGGAAGTAACCTAGAAAGTTTGTGGGGTTTTGTTTTGTTGTTGGTTTTGTTTGTTTGTTGTTTTGTTTGGTTGGTTTTTAAATCACATGAGACTATCCTTTGCTGGTTGAGGAGGAACCTATTTCTGTGGTAACTGGATAACTCGTTAAGTGGACTACACACAGCTAACATAAAAGTTTAAGTTGATAAAGAGTATAAATAAAACCACAAAATTAAACCTTTACTTCAGAAAGAGGTAACAAACACACTAGCTACTCAAATCTTACTTTTTTGGCAGTGGTTGGTGGTCCAGCAGCGGTAGTTGTACTCATTGTTAATAGACGTCTTCTCACACAATGGCTTCTCTTCCATTGTTCCTGGACACAAGTCCCCACATTCCTTTGGAGGTTTATTCCCAACGATGTAGTTATTGGACACTGCATCTAGAATGAGAGACCAGTCCACTGTGGAGAGGTAACACAGGTCAGAGTTCTTCTCAATCCGTATGGCCCCGCGGGTTATGTTCCGCAAGTTGTGAAGCCCAATCTCTTTAAGATTTGTCATTTCAAAGATAACCAAGGCATAGTTGTAGAAGAGGTTCCTCCCACGAATGACTGTGAGGTTGGGGAAGAGATCACTGAGGCTTTCCAAGCCTGCCACACGGAACAGCAGCAAATAGTCAGTTATGACAGTGAGCTTTGGGAAGCGGAAGTTGCGGTAATCCTCTGCTTTAGAGATGAGCAGAATTTGAAGGAAACCCTCAATCACCGTACAGTTCTCCAGGCGTTTCAGTTCATGGATATCATTGCGAATGTCAACATTTGGCCCGCAAACTGAAAATGTAAAAGGAGAAAGGAAAGTCAGTAAATAAAGCATTTTTAAGCCTTTCAAAATTGGAATGCAAGTAAAATATTCTGATGGCCACGAAATTTTTAACTTCTTAATTACTTTGCAATGTTAAAATAGGAAATGAATACTTGATTTACACCTACATTGAATATTCATCTCATTTCATCTATCACTATAAACACTACCAGGACCAGCACAGAGATGCAAGTTATCTATATTCTATATTCTGCAGCAGAAAGAAATGTTGGTTTATTATTGCTGTTGAAAAGAGCTGTGTTAAATTGGCGAACAAAGACAAACTGAATGCATTTGCACACCCTGCTTCAAATTACATCATGACATGTGTGATCTAACCAGGCATTCAGCCACACAACTTCAAACAAGTTAGGTCATATAGAGAGTGGTTCACTGGTCATTACATTACTAATTTACCCTCCATGCCCCTCAAGATACACTCACATAAGGGGAACACTTCCCAGAAAATTACAACTTATTTCTCAAACCACTCTTTCTTCCCAGGGTCACAAGCTAAATTAGGCCCAATTCTTGAATGCTAGTCTTGCAATGGATCAGCAACAACACAAAATCCACAGAAACCTGGTCAGCACTGCCTGTGCAATGACTGGGAAAAGCAAGCGCTTGGACTTGTAGGTAATGCACTGAATTCCTGTTTGCATGTTCCAGTGACCCAAGTTTCACTGATTTTGGCAGGAAGACATAAAAAAGTTTCTCGAGTTCTAAGAACACAGGATAAATTTATTTACAACAACATACAGCATCACAGTGAGCAATTTCCCTTGAAAACAGCAGACTGAACTCAATGCACTCTCAAGAAAACAATGACCAAAAGGATTATTCCCTAATAAATACATATATTAGGTCCTTCCATATTAGACATGCATCACAAAATTTTTAAAGAGTCTGAAATAATATTGTACTAATAATGTAATAATTAGACACATAAAATGCATTTCAATGTAAAACAAAGAACTACAGAGTGTAAAGAGCTGTTGCTCTTGGAAACCCTCAGAGCTGGTCTTCGGTGGAAGACATGGAAAAAAAGATTCCGCAGCATAGATAGTAAGTTGCTTGTAAGCAAAGTAAAATGCTAATTTATTTCAGCAACTCAAGACTTAAATAAACCCCAAACAATTCAATTTTGTGGAAAGATTCTCTTTTTATGTATGCTAGGTTTAATTATTTTAACAACATCTTGTCCTCAGACAAGGGAAAAGGTCTAAACAAACACTGGAGCCAAAAAACTTGAATTCTAACCCAGACAAATTGTCCAGAGATTCAGAAATTGCACTGACAATAGAAAGCAGTCCTTCCATCCCACAAGACTTATCTAAGGGTAATAACTTAAGCTAACAAAGGATCCAGAACATGAGCATGCTAAAACCACAGCAACTCTAACATCTGACAATGACTTAAAGACTTTTAAGTCTTTTAAAGACTAAAGAACTTTCTTGTTAGAGGGACAACACAAAAAAACAACAGGGCGAGATCTTTAAGAAACAGATGTTTTCTACACAAACTATTACCTAATCTTCCTTCAGTAAAGCTCCAAGTTGAAAGCAGAGGTTATTAAAATGTGACTCGCTGCACTAGAAGCAACTATGTGCAAGAAAGTTCATTCCCTAAATCTTTAAAAACAAATAAACACCAAAACTAATGTACCAACAGTAACACTTGGCCATGACAACCAGTGAGACAGGAAACCCCCATTTTAGTATATAATGACTACAGAACAAGTGCATACTACTGCCTGGAATACGTATCAAGGCTTTAACTTCAGGAAGACATTAAGAGAGGTGAATAGGCTGGCATTAACCAGCTTTAGAAGCCAGGTGGGAGAGGGGTAGTGTTAAATAACTCCAAGATAGTAGATCCAGTAAGATGTGCTACTGGTCACCTACAGCAGAAGTGTGGGCTTCTCTCCTGAATCTGTATGAAAGACAACCTCAACCCAGATTGAATTTCTTTAATAAGCTGATATCCACACCTCGCTTTCAACTTCTGAAATTTTCTTCTAAAGCAACCGTCCCTCCATCCACCCTCCCGGGACAGTATGCCCAGAGCACAGCCCGACAACCACCCGAGTATTTACATTCTGACATTGGGCTTCTCTTTTAAAAAAGGGAAGTTAGAACATACAATGTTTTTCCAATTAAACTATTTTGGTTTCCATCTATATCTGCTGGCAGGACAAGGTGAATAGTATGGTTCCTGTTACAGCAAAGCAAAAGTACCAAAATTTACTCTACTACTGTAAAATTTTAGAATTGGAGCCTAACTGCTCCAAGCCCTTTATTTTGCTAAAGAAATAAAATTTGCACTTGCGCTGACATTTTGTAGGCAAGGTTCCAGAGTGATGGGTTTAAAAACAGCTGAGTTACAATACCCTAAAGAACAATTTGTAAGAGAAATGGCAGCAACCACTAACTAAAGCATTATATATCTGTTCATGTGTCTATTCTGAGGCTGGGCTTTAAAAGTCATATTGCTTTTAGCTTTATGTTTGTTTCAGCTTGAAAGTTACTTAATTTTAGGTATTTAATGCTTTTATAAATCAATGAGATTTCTAGAACTTTATAGCAAAAGTATGCACTCACTTGCCTCAGTTATGAAATATCATCCTCTTAATACGGAAAAGGATAAAGTCCAGCAGGCTCTAATGTTAGAAACTGATTTCAGATGAGCATGCTGCTGACATTTTTGATTTAAGAACTTATTAGTTCGTCTAGTGAGTTATGTTTTGCAGAACTTCATGCATATAATGAGAACTGCAGAGACCCAAACATGAAATGGGACAAGCATCTTGGTCCACACTGACATTTGGAAAGAAGAGTTCCAATTAACACAGGTGTTTTGTTTGGATTTGGTTGGGTTTAAGAAATTTCTTTAAAGTTCACATTGTTCACGAAAGTTAATTATACCACAATGCATCATCTTTTTCTCACGTTTTTCTCCCTGCCCTGAAAAGGATTATATGAAAAACAAATTAATCAGAGCTCAAAGTCAACTACAATTTCCATTTGGCTATGCTGTGTTTTCTTTGGATCCCATTTTAGAGAAAGCGTATATGGACTTACAATATAAACTGGTCTGTCAGACACAATGAAGTGCACATAAAAGGCTCTTTAGAGCATTTATATTCTCTTTAACTGTTTTTGATATTCCAGTTTATAGAGCTTTTTTAATACGAGTAGTATAACTTACCTTTGTTTCATGTTCAATTCAGAATTGGAAATTAACTAGTATGTATTTATGTTGCTCACTAACAGAAAATAAAAATGCAACAACTGTTCATTACCCTGCCCCAATAGTTTTGAGTAGATTATAAACACCCAGGATAATTACCAATAGTCAGATTCACACTGTTTTCATTCAGCTGCTTACAGATTTCCAAGCCTTTCCTTAAACTGCCTATCATTTCTCAGACTTACTCTCAACTAAGCACCTAATTCTGAGTGAGAAATTAGTTCTTTAAAGAAACACATATTTATTTGTTTAAAAGAACTCCCCAATGCAGTAAAACACCAGAAGAGAAGCAATGCATTCTTTACCTAGACGAACACAAATGCCTCCCTGGCAGTAGTGCTTTGGTCCAGAAGTACTGAGCTCCACCTGCTATCCCAACAAGAAGCCCAATTGTGTTGTTTTTTTCTAGGAGGATCCCAGGGGCACGCTGCAGGGCATGTAAATTACCAAAGGTAATAGGAAAACCCACTCCACACTACAGTTGTTCTGAGGATCTGCAGCCCATGCCTAGTCAGAGGACGGATCCAAGCCTGATCATGTAACTGAGACGGGGTTAACGAACTACCAGGAAAAATGATTGCACATAACAGGTTCGTAGGATGAGAGTAATGAATGCGACCTGCAGTCTATTCCTTGATCTGGCAGGATCTCCTGGTAAGTCTCCTTTCTAAGCGCTGCTCCAGGCTGGGGCACCAAGGAGCAGAACAGAGGCTGTGCACAAGCACACTCAGTGAGCTGACACTACTGATGAGTGCACGCAGATTGGGCAAAGTGAAGCCGCATGTGACAGAAGGAGCTCAGAGTATAGGGATGCAGTAGCTTCTTCTCGACCTTAACCATGATTTGCTAATGCTCATTTTGATCACAGAAAACATTCTGGCATAGAGAAGAACCTTGCCACCTTGAGAAATACCTGCTATTTAATCATCTATCATCAAATAATCATTTATTCCTTGCAGTAGGTCTTTATTCTTTTTATATATCCACTACTCCTAAAAGGACTTGCCTGTTGCCCTTCAGTGTTTTGAAGGAACCGTTCTTTTTGCAAAATGGCATGCTACAAAAGACAAAGCAGGAGAAAGCCTGCTGTTCAACATGCAGCCTATAATAAAACTTCTGCTTGGTACAGTATGCCACAGCTGTACATATATTCATAGCAGTTAATTTGTTATCAATACTAAGGTGTTAGAGGGCAGGATTGACAGTTCACACATTCACTGTTTTTAATAAAAGAATTCATTTCCTACAAGAAACCATTTCATCATGGTGTAGTTCTTGCTTCCAAATTTTGTATTCCTCCCAGTTACTCCATTTAGAAGTTCTAAGGAAACATAACTGCTTAGGTTTTTCTTGAAAAAGATACACACCTTCAGATTTTAAGCCTTGCCTTTGGCCCTTTACTTTTTCGGGTAATGTTAAAAGGTTGTACTACACTGAATGGTCTGCAGTATCCTCTCAAATAATCAGAAGTTAAAGATGGAACCACCATCACTCTCTGGCTCTCTCCACACCCAAAGTCTTAGACAAAGCAGCACCAAGGCAGCTCTGAGTCATCAAGTCAATCCAGCACAACCCTTCCGCAAGTCTAAGGCCTTTTCAACCTAAGTCTGCTCCAGCTGGGTCAGGCTTTCCCTAGCAACAGAGACTTGTTCAGCCTATGCAACCCAAAACGACAGTCAGGACAGACTGCTTGCCATTAACATCTAACTAGCAATCTTGAGATCAACTTCCCTTCACCCTTTCTCCTGTTTTGTATACTCATGGCATGTTTCCGAAGTAAGTTATGATTTCCCTCTGTTTCCCCTCTTCTGACTTCCTTTCTGTCAAAATTGCTTCATTTTCTTCAAAATAGAGATGCAAAGCTTTATCTTAAATGAGGAGCCTAGATACCTTCAGCTTTTCCTTTTTTTTTTTTTTAAAAAAGTATCCTCTTACACTCGGTGCTGAAAGAAGTGCTGAAGGTGCAGAAACTGTTCTAATTCCGTACAGTCTTCCTGCGCAGGGGTTAAAACATCCATTCTGAGGACAAAGTCTGTGATCCACAAGGTTCAAAAGGGTTCTTTTAAGGGAGGGCACAAGGTTACTCAACTTCTCATCTACCCTGAAATTCTGTACAGTGGTAACAAGTACAGTATGTCACCATCAGCACTGGATGATTTGCTACACAAAGCAGGAACTACAAGGCTTAATACAAAACCCAATTGTAGCTAGTTCTACTTTTAGAGAGTAGCTTGCTCACACCACCACAAGAAAAATCTCACTTTGTCAATAATGGCTTTTTCTGAGGACATGCTGCTTCAATGAGAGGTCTGCTTTCCCAGACAGCTACTGCTACTCTCTGGTCAGCTAAGAGCTGATGTTACTGAACACAGTAACATTGCTCTCTCCCAAACTCCTCTAATGAAAGAGGCTTGATCACGTCATCCTTCAGTAAGGTCATCTCAGAGCTGTGGGTCTTTCTGGGAGACCAGCACATCTTCTGAACAGTGTTGTTATTTATTCCCAACAGAGCCACTTCCTTTTCATCATGTGTTTTTCAGTTTTAATCTATGGCAGGTCCTCATTAAAAAAAAAAAAAAAGGTCCAAAGCAGCTACTGAATGTGGCTGTGGTCCAGCAGCCCTCAGCCCAGATCCATACAGCATGCAGCGTTCTTTTTAAGGCAAGCATCTCCAGAGTTACCATCCCTCTCTCCTAACAACAAAGAACATGTTTATTGCATTGGGTGGATTTAGATCTGCATAATGTATAACGCCCTGCATATTGACATGTTTACTATATACTGGATCAATTCAACAGAGGGGCTGTCTGGCACATTGGAAAAAACTCAATGGCTAAAAAAAATTCCTTGCAGACACCTAAAGGTTAAAGAACTTCGGCTCACGACAGCATCCTCACGTCCATGTATCTGAAAAACTGGTTTGAATCAGGTTAGGAAAAAGGAACTAAACAGAGGATAAAGCCCATCAGCAGATTTAAAAGGAGCCTCTTTTCTATACAATTGCAATTGCTCAGAAGAGAAGCAGAAGAACACATCAGTGAAAACAGAGAGGGAACAGCCTGAAGATGTTATGCCCAACAGATTATAAACAGGGAAAAGTAAAACTTGACCTTAACCTCTCTCTCCGTTTTTACTACTAAGTATTATGCTTGTTTTAAGAAAACCATCAGGACTGTCATACAGCCCTGAAGGAAAAAAAAAAAAAAAAAAAAAAAAAAATCTTTTCAGTGTTCTTATTCAGTCATCACTGAACAGAGAGGTACTCCATGGCCTGGTCCTAAGCCTAGTTTGCTCCTGTAGCTTCACTCCAGAAGTTGGAAAGCAAAAGTAGAAAGACTGAGAAGGAACCCATTAGCAACCACAATTTCCCTTCGAGCCCAGGAAAAGTTTCAGCATAGCTGCATCATCTGCAGACGCAGGGGGAAAAAAAAAAAATTACTACAGAAATCTAAGGATTCTTTAATTGCATACTATGCAAAGAAGAAATTAAACATGGAGTTCACAGAAATCAGTGGTTGGAGAGATTGCTTATGACACTTTACATTAACACAGGATTCCACCACCCACTGAGCTCTTGGTTTTGCCTTCGTAGTGACACTATGAATGAAATATATATTTTAGTGTCTCTAATGTACTTACACAACCTCCCACAAAATTTCTGTACTCTCTAAGCTCACCTATCCTGCATGTGTCACATCAATCACTAGATCTCTTCCCAGGGAAGCCAGCTTCTGTATTACCTCTTGCGATGTCAGAACCAGTAACAAGGAGGGAACTAAATCTACACTACACGATTCAAGCTGTCTCCCTAACCACTAAACTATTCCTCTTTATCGAATATGCTACATTTATGAAGATTTTATGAAGTTACATCTCTCTGCATGGTGGTGGGAATAGATAAAAGCCACCCCACAATCCAGAAAGCATCAGCCATTTTAGTTTTTGCTTAGCAAGTCCGTAATTGAATTTCAACTTCTGTATTTCTAGCACTAGCACAACGCTGCCATCTTTGGCTTGCAAAAGATGAAGGGGAATACTCAAACCCAAACAAAACACAACTGTCTCCATCTGAATGTAAGTCTTGAGAACGTTCTTGTTTACACATCTAAGGCCCAGGAAGAGGGCTTGGGGTTTTTTCTTCATTTAATTAAAAGTTAAGCTTTGGAGGACAAAGCCAGACCACTATGATCATCTAAACACTCATGGGACTGGAGATGTAGCTTGTCATTTCTCAGAAATACAGTCTATTATCATGAATTTACCTTGCGTCACCCGTCACTCCTAACAACCTTTTATAGAAATCTTCTCTCCCAGATTTGGAAGGAAAAAGTGGTGTCACAAGAGGTCAATCAAATCTGGTGCAAATACCTTAAAAAGTAACTGTATTCCCCTCTCCACACATGTTCTCGTTGTCTCCCACAGGCCTTAGAAAAATACACACATCCTACTTCAATTTTCTCTTTTACCACTCTACTAACTATATAGTCCAAATCCAAGGGCCACTGTGTTACCAAGCTGACCAGAACAAAACATTCACAAAAATAACACACAGAAGGACTACAACCCACATCACAAACTCAAACCAGCTCTGCCTTTTTGCTCTTACAATTTCAGCTGTCGTTGGCTAAAGATAACTCTGGCATTGTTGCTTTCCATGAACTTCCTCCAACTTCCCCATAAGTTTACACAAAAAAAAAATTTCAGAATAAATCACATTTCCGTCCCTCATCTCACTTGCTTTCTCTCTGCCAACATTTTACTTTAAATGTCAACAGGAACAGCAGCTTAGCAAAACAGGAGCCAACAAAATGAACTGAATCCCTTTAATAATATTGATTGATGCCTTCTTTACACAGCTCACCAGAGCAAATGGGCCTAGATTTAGCCTAGCTCACGTGAAAGCATCCTCATGACAAAGTCATCCCCAAATTAATCTTCTCTCGCCAAGACTGCACTGACCCAGCACATCCCTCAGGGGTTCCTCTGAAGCCACATCTGTTACCTCCTACTACCGAAATAGCACAACATGAGTGAGTGGCTCAGTTGGCATGGATTTCTGTTCATTCTTTTGGGTACAGAGGGCAAAACTGGAGGAAGTTATCGTAGAAATTCTAATAACATCCAAGTGGCTGAGCTTGCACGATCACCCCAGAACCCCTGGCTATCAAGTCAAGTAAAAGCAGCACCAAACTTTTAACTCTGATCTGTAGTGCCCAGGACAACACCTGCAAGATTCTCTGTCACTCAACCAAGGAAGTAAAGAAAAGAGACAAAAAGCTAACAGAAAGATCAAACCTACAGTAAATTCCTCACCCATTAATGTCCAGTATATGTCAAACATTGAAAGTCATCGTTTGAAGGTTATGGTTGGAGCTGAACACTTGAACCTCTGGCAAGATGCTTCTCTGTATTTACAAGGAAGGGAAAGCTGTTTGAAGCGCCACCTGAATGCAACATCAGAATAATTCCATAAACTACACTGCAACACTTCAGAGTCACAGTATGGTCAAGTTTGCCAGCTTGTGAGAAAATTGCCAAATGAACAAACAGAAAAAAAAAAAAATGCAGAGGAAAGCAGGTAATGCCTGAATCACTGAAGGTGAGCTCCATCCCCACAGGAAGAAAAGACAGACTTCAAACCTCTGCACTCTTTCTTACACTGCATTATCACTTTTCTGACAGCAACACAAAATAAGAGCATGCCATTCTATACAAAATACATAACATAGAAGTGAGTAGGTGGTGTGTTATGATCAATAACTATGAGTAAAACTTTTTAACTGTGATAATAATGTTTAAACCCTATGCCAGTAGCTTCAGTCTAATGCCTGCTAAAGCAAAAAGGGAAGACTGAAATTACGAGCTGAAATAACACTGAATTTGTTTCACAATCTGTGATGACAATAGAGCTTAACAGAAATTGTCTCTCCTGGGGACTGTTCTTCTCCACCTTTAAAAAAAAAATTGTTGTGTGCATGATTTTATTTATTTTTTTATTTTTAAAACAGTTGTCTGCACATCCAAGTGACTCAGCAACTGGCTGACAGAAACCTATGGGATATACACTTAGGTAGCTGGGATAAGCAGCCAATTCTTCCAGAATGAAAATTCATCATGTGGCAGGGCTCAGCAACTCACATTTAGGGAGACTTTACTATGCTTTTAGCTGCCTGCTGAGTTGCCATCCTGCAGTAATCTAGGAAACCTGCCTCTCCTTGAAGGTTTTGGGGAATTTCCCCCCCCCCCAACTTTCAAAAAATGACTGGCTAACCAGGCCAAATCATTTAGGCTTCATTAGAAGCAAATCGACAAAACAGTACCATAACACATAATTGCATCCATAATGGTCAGCAAAAGGATTTCATAGAGAGTCATCAGGAAGTTATACTTACATCCACAGAAAAATTAGAAGTCTGATGCAATTACTCTTAACAATATGCAACACATGGCCCTACTATCCTGTGCTAACCATCTCTTATGTGATGAAACACAGAAATCCTACATTCTCTGGCCTTCCGTAGCAATGTTTCTGTTTTAACAAACTGAAGTAAGACTTTCATTAATCCCATATTTCCACCTGAACAGAGATTTAAGATAGTGTTTAAAAAAAAAATCACCTAATTGCACAGAAGAAAAAGATGCTATCAAGCTTCATTTAATGGGATGGGGAGTCCTCCCATCCCTCCCTTCACATGGCAGCTATGAAGCTTAGAATCAACATGGGTCATGCTGTAACCTGCTTTCTCAAGGCAGTTAAAATATGACCAACTTGCAATCCCCAAAAAGGGCTTTAAAGGTATTAAATTACATGTATGCAGGTGCTGTGGGGCTTTCCAGTCATGAGCTAAGTAGACTGAAAAAAGAACCTTCCTCTCCAAATACAAGGTAAAACACGTGGGCTGGCACCAGCGACAAGGTGACTAGTAGTTCAGTTCTTATCATCCAAAAACAGTTCCACCAGGACACAATTTAAGGCAAATATAAACCAAAGTAGCTATACCAGTAGGAGTTCTTACATGAACTCATTTTTCTGACCAACTGGATGCTTTTGACTCACTTTCAGTACCACAAACACAGCCCAAAGAAGGAAAATGTCCCTTTATACTAGAACAGCAGCACTCTCACACGGTGTACACTGACTCAGAGGCATCACAGCACAATAACCACAGAGAAGCAGAAAAAACAAAACCAAACACACCTCTGTGATACCAGCCAAGGTGAGCTTCGCCACAAACAAAGCACCCTTAATGCACACAGGTGAGAAACAACCAGATAAAGAGGGTTAAGCATGGAAAACTAGAGCCCTTTTAGGCACAGTCAACTACCAGAACTCCAAGGTTTTCATTTCTCTGAAGATAAAGAAAAGCTTCCAATCCTAAATATAGAATTTCCAGTGTATCTATGCAGATCTTCTGTTCAGCAGTTAACTAACCTTCACTCTAAAACAGTGAACTAAAAAAAAAAAAGAAAAACCACCACCATGAAATATACATCTTGTTAAAAAAAAGTGCCGAGAGTGGTTTACTCCCAGTCGCTTGTCCACACTTGGCTTTTAAGTTCAAGGTGACATTTCAGCCCATACTCTCCATTTTACATTTATATACTGCCCAAGACATTGGATTTCCAACCCTATATACAGTTTTCAGACACTGCCTATAAGCAGTGTGGGTGACGCACAATGTTATAAATCTGGTTAACAAAATGGTGTAGGTATTTAATCAGCCTAGCTGTACTGAATTCTATTGCTTGGCAACTCCAATTATTGTCACAATATCCACTTTTACTACAAGAGGACTGGAATGGCAGAGCAAGCAGGAGAATTATTATTCATCCTCTGGCAGGTACTTCTGGAGAGCCTGGGATGCAAAAGATTGCCCTAATGCATTTCTGACAAACCCACCCATGAGAAAGCAGTGGGTCCCACCGGGTGAGAGAAACACAGCCATGGCTCATTTTGTTCAGCAACTTGTCATCAGGGATCATCTATTCTGCTCCCCTTCTGAGCCAAGACTGGGGGGAAGAGTGTTAGAAGAGAGGGACGCAAGAAGTTACAGGAGATGGGATTTAGAGGCAAACCAAACAGCAATATCAAACCTGGACGCCTGAGACACTCCCAGCCTTAGGTACCCCCTTCACACGGGGATCTACAGCTGCACACACTCATTCCAGAAGGTAAATCAAGGCAAGGCTGAGACGGTGATCTCTGTTTTCGTCATTATTTTTACCCTATACCTTGCATACACAACCCACTCCCAGCTAAAGATACAGCTGGAGAATATATACTTAAGCTGAGTTTTGCCCACTCCCTGGTATTATTTCACTTTTTGTTCTGGTCATGAAGGTGACAATGTAAGAAATTAGAAGAAATCTGAGCCAGAAACAAGACATGGATAACATCAAGGAAAGAAAAACCACCAAGTGAAAGAACAGAACAGTGGACTAGCTCTAACCAATGCTATTCAATCACTGTTTCAGTTATTACATAAATACATAAATAGAGTATTCTGACACTAAGTGAAAGTTAACTATTTCATTTCGCATTTGTATTTTGGGGGGAGAGGTTGGGTGGGTTTTTTTTAAGTTTATTAAGATTTAGTAACTACTAAACTATGCCAATTTTTCGCTAAAAATGTTTTCCCTCTCCACTTGGTAGTTTTGCTAAACCAAAAGATGAGTAATATATTTACTTAGTACTAGCATCTTTGTCCAATTCTACAGTTCTACGTTTATTTAGATCAATACAAAACTAGATATCTGATTGAAAGTAGGGAATGTTACATCGGATGCATTATTTTTTTAAAAAGGTTTCAGTTTGTTTTCACAGTGGATATCTACAAAGGGAAATACACAAAACAATATTTTAACTCAGAAAAACAACTTTAAAGTCACCTTCCAAGTTAACTTGTTGCGTTTGCTAGGAAAAATTGGATCTAAACATGCTTTACTAGGTTTAACCTGAACTGATTCTTGAAAAGCACAATTATTGCAAAGGTCATTATCCTCAAAGATCTCATCCTCTCAAAAGTCAGTTTTCATCTAAGGGCTGGGGGGGGACGGGGACATCTTTTCAGATTCAAATTTCTGTAACTGCAATAGAACTCATCAACCACCATGACCTGGCTGACTGAATTAAAATAAAAATACTCTCCCTGCAGACTTGTGGAGTGGGCTACTGCTATCAAAAGCTGGTTTTGCACTAGAACACCTGGAATCACAGCCTGCTGAGCAACTGTGTTTCTTCAGCGAAGTGCTCTTTGTTAAAAAATGTGTACTACTAAATATTTAAATTAGTATAGTAAGTATATTTATAATTAACCTACGATAAGAAATCTTTCCTTAGAGAACTTAAATTAAAAATGACTTTAAACAATGAACTTTACCCACTGCAACAAGAGGAGGAGCTAGAAAGAAAAAGGGAAGCAAGAGAAACCACATGAATGCCGTAAGACACTCTTAAATATAGAAACCTGAATGACATATTCTTTAGTTTCATTGAACTGAAACTCTTTCATCATGAGTAACAACACAGCCACTTTGTATTGTGCAAGATAGACAAAAAATATTACCTGATGTTCAATAGCTACCATCTCTCAAACAGAGGGACCATCAGCAGAAATAATTCTGCACATCCCTTCACAAGAAGGAAACCACCGTACAGGCAGAAGCTGCTCACAAGACTTCAGAACAGGTTACAGGATTGTATTAAAAACAAAAAATATCTCTCTGGATCCAGACTACTTTACATTCAACAAAGCTTTGGCAAGACCACTTCCTTTGGACGCAGGACGGGTTTCACCAAGCTCTAAAATCCCAGAACTCATTATAGCATCCTGCATCCTCCTCCCACCGCCAATGTGTACTAAAACCAGCTGCCAATCCTGTAAGGTAAAGGAAGAATCTAATCTCCACTGCAAAGAATGTCCCACTACAGCCACCACCACCACCCTTCAAAAAAAAAAAAATTTTAAAAAAAGAGTTCTTCTGCCTGTAGCTATGATTTGCCTGCCCAAACAACATTAAGTCACACCAGCCAATAGCTCCTTACAACATAAACTGTACCTATGGGGTGGGTGTTCGTTGGCATAACTACGTCGGTTAACAGTGCCACATCCGTGTTTAAACGCAGCTATACTGCAAAGCTTTAAACTACGTCTGATCTAACAAAGAAAAACATAAATTAACAGAACAGGGGAAAAAAAAAATAGAGCATAGCTAAAAAGAATCTGAACAGGAATACACAAAAAAGCTCCTTTCCAACTGCAACCTTGAAGGCAAAATCATCTGGAGAGCACAGCTGACGGACAGTCCTTGGCCTCGCCTCACTTGTCTGACAGCTCTACCAGCCTCTCATTGCTGTTGTGAAAGAAAACCACGGTATTTGTGCAAGGCTAGTTGGTTCCATGTTAAGAAAACATATCTGAGCGGACTGTGCTTTGCTTTACCACATGCCAACTTCATTCAACTCCAGATGCAGAAACCAGGACTTAGTCTCCTTATTTCCTCCACAGTTAACCAGCAATTTAGGACACAGAAAGTCCTGAACTCACAAACCACCGCCAGATCTGTGAAAAGTCACACAGAATCTTTAACAGGAGATTTTCTAGTCCAGTTTGGAAAAGGTGACCACCCAAAAAAGGGAGTCCCCCAGTGACAGGAATGACTGTGTCGGGCAGCACCACAGCCACAATCATCTCTGGTGTCCTCTGTGGATGACCAAAGCAGACTTATCATCATCATCCTCCCTTCCCATACTCAGACTGCCAGAAGAGATCTACCTGCCCTCCCTCTTCGCTCCCTTTTCCCCCACTACTTGCCCAAGACACTGGCTCACCTTGACACAGTCAACAGCTGCCACAGCATCAAATGCGTTCGTACAGCCCTGCGTTAGGGCGGACAAAGTCACACACGTTAGTGCCCCAGCTGCTTTGGTTTCACACAGCATCTTTGCAAAAGCCTGTACCTATTAGCCACCGCAGCTGAGGCAAAGCAGCAAACTACGAAGTCACGATACAGACATATTTCCAAGCTATGTTTGGTACAGAGGACACAGGAAGACAGTATTCTGTAAACCACACGTAAGAGTCATGCCTTAATCTCAATTCAGATACCCAAAGTTGAGTTAAACCAAAGAGGAAAATAAAAGACAGCACAAATGAATCAGAACAGAACTTTTAAGTGCTGAAGTGGAGTCGCTTCAGTCACGCTGCCGAGACAGCACAAATGAATCAGAACAGAACTTCTAAGTGCTGAAGTGGAGTCGCTTCAGTTACGCTGCCAAAGTCTGAACATCTCATTTGCAACCCAAGTCATACTTTGATATTCCTCGGCAAATTAATTCAAAAATCCCAACCAAGGCCACTTGTGCAGGAAAAGGGAGGGGGGGGGGGGGGCGCGG
>NW_009637393.1:10432-17164 GCF_000690535.1 Cariama cristata | reverse complement strand
AAGAAGTAATCTAAAGTAACATACAGGTCAGAGTTCCTCCTTAAAATGCAACACATGAAACAGACTCTTAAAGAAGTTTAGAATGGAACAAGTAAAACCAAAGAAGAAATCTTTCTTTTGGTGTGAATACGTGCACACTCATGCTGGGGGAGGTCTGCAAGAGACACGAATGGGTCTTTGTGGAGACTGTTAACTTATTAAAATGTCGTAACAAAAGGAGAGTAGCTAGTGAACTAACAGATCAAGTGAGCTCCAGTCATATTAACCAATCCACATGATGACATTTCATTTGAAAGGAAAGGCTGGTCAAAAGGAAGTAATGAAGAAGATATCCATCAAAGAACAAAAAGCAAAAGTCTGAGCACAGAGCCAGCAGCAAGCCCGCACCAAAACTTACAAATGAAGTGTAAAGCATCAGACTTGGTAGTTCCGCTGCCAAGGAATTATTTACCACATGACGATCAATATTACAATACACACAGAGATATGTATTTTTATCTCAACCTCTATTTGACCCAGTGGGAGCTACAGACACTTACTCACACTAACTCACATTCTTCAAGGAGAGTCAAGATGGGGGGGAAGGGGAGAAGAGTTGGAAACATCTCCGATTCTGTCTCCTTTCAGCCCATTTCCACTGAATCATACCAAAACTGTCTTAAGAGAACAGTTCAGAACAGATTTGTGCTACTTGAGCACCTAGTCAGTAAAGTAAAACACTTCAGGATCACAGCGAGAGGTTTCGTTCACGCAATAAGCCAAACCCTGGTTGTGCTGTCAGTCCTTTCAAGTCATTGCCCTTCCTTCATTGCACTAAAAGCAAAGCATCTTTTAAAAATTCCTCTGAAAGGCCTGAACAAGTACCTAACTTCTAAGATATATTCTCTATAGCCTTGAGCAAGAGTGACAGGAAATAAACTCTTCTCCTCAATGCTTGCTCTTAAGTTCAAAAAAAAAAAAAAAAAAAAAAAGAGTTAAAAGGGCAATCAGTACTAGACCTATTAAAAATTTGGAAACTGCAGATCATGAAACAGGGAATAAGGGGAAGGTAATGAACAGAGGAACAAGAGGTTTGATTTTCAGACAATCAACTTGAAAACTCCTTACTTCAGTGAACTGCTAAATAAGCAATTTCAGATGTTTTGGACATCTTGCATTACCACCTAAAACATAACCAAGCTAAAGAGAAAAGAAAAGGGTTAATTACATCCCTTACGCTCCAGAGTATTTTAGCAGGCTATGCATTATGTTCTTCTGAAGGGCAAGCTGTTCTTTTATTTATTAAAACACAAACATAAACACAAAGTGTCCAATGCTAATGTGGTGATTACCAGCTTTACGAAAACAGAGAAATACAGGGCTGCAGGCTTTCTGCTGCTATAAAGCATTTAAACCTATTCTGTTTCACTGACATTTTTTCCCCCTCGCTCTTCTCCGATAGAGATCACAAAAACAACTAAGACATCTGACATGCAGGAGAACATCCTGCTGATTAAGAAAAAACAAGAGCACATTACTCTTGAGAGGATACAAAGCACCACTTCCTAATGCATTCTACTTTGTCAGCACAACAGGCTTCTTGTCATTTCAAAGGGAAACTGGTCGTATTGATTTTTCCAAAAGACAAGTATTATAAAAATATTATGCATTTAATCGGTTTAACAAAGTGCTCTGGTACTGGGACATATCAACACAGATCCTACAAGACAAAGTATAGGGTATCAAGGTGTAGCTTTAAGTATTTGAAGATTATCTGCAAGCCACAGCTTTGAGAACTGCCACGATCGCTCCTAATAAAGCTCTCTTGCAGCTCTTATAACCCTCAGCAAGACCGAGACACGTCTTTTAAGTGTGGCAACTCTTACTTCTCAATTTGGAACAACCTGAAGAAACATCATACTTCTCTGAAAACCAGTGTCCTCTCCACGCTTCACCAAATTTCAACCAAGCAACTCAGTGCTCCATGTTTGCTCAACTTTTTCCAGAGGAAAGGAAAGTTCTTCACACCCTCTCAGAGTAATTTATTTCTCTAGTTGTTTCCTTGCAAAAGCCAGACCAACTGAATCAGCTCTTCTGAACACGAAAACCACACACCTAGCCTGTCAAGAAGCCTGGAAGACTTTTTTCCTGATTTGTTTATAAGTTTGGAAACCAAGTTGTTCTCAGACAACAAGATCAACCATCTTTTTTTTCCCCTGCTTCTGTTTTCTACAATCCTAAACATGGCAACATTGGGAAAAGCTTGTACACACTTCCCAAGGAAAAACTGATGTTTCTCCTTCTCCTACTTCTTTATTTCTGTTTTAACACAGCATATCAGAGTGTACATCCATGACAAGTTTCAACAGTTCAAAGATCATCTGAATAGTCCTAAGACAGAACACAGATTGTTATTTTGCCTTCCAAAATACCACTTCAGAAAAATTCTTTAAAACCAGAATTTTGTGAGGGATGCAATAAACAGAGGAGAAGGGACAGCCTTACCTTCCACCTCCTCTTACTCCTCCACGGAACTAAACTAAGTTTTCTCTTCCTAAAGCTATACTTCAAGGCTTCCTTATAGCTTGGTTCCAAATAGAACTCAGAACAGTATATATCCTCCCTCTAATTTCTTCCAACAAATCCCCTTTCAGCAGAATTTACTCTCACATATGCAATGTGGGCAGAGTCTAGTAACGTAACTTAGCAGCTCCTAACAAAAAAGTAGTTTTGCTAACAGTAAATTCTAGGATGGAAAAAAAGACATTTTAACCCTTACCTGCACATGTTACCACAATGTTTCTAATTAGTATCTATCCAAAGAGCATTAAATCCCATTTCACCACAAGAGAAGAACTAAGCTGCAGAATGACAAGATCGAGGATTCATCAAAAGATAATCACAAACAATAACCAAGATAGTCAAGATTTTCTCCATCACACAACACGGCTGTCCCTACATCCCATTCTCTGTCATTGTGCACTCGGACACCCATTCTGCAGTCACGCTGCAAAAGAGCGGGAAACTTTCACAGTAAATAGTACCTGGGAGCAAACGGATTTCAAGATACAATCCTCTAAGCTACGTGACAGAAAAACAGGTCAATCAGAAGAGTTCTCCAGTACTTAGTACACTAATGAAAAATTTAATCTTAAGCTTCTGTCAGTAGCCACTAAAGAAACTCTTCCCCCCACCTTGCTGAAGAGCGTATCTTAGTGCCCAGATTATCATTCTTTCTAGGTAACTCAGCTAGCCAGGCTACCGCACTTTCTTCAAAGCCTCCCATCTCGGACACACACCTGTTGTCAGCATAGACATTTTTGTACTAACACCCAGGGTAGCATTGAATTACTTCAGACAGACTCACTTCCACATTCCACCCTCAAACTCCCCTCCAAGAAGTCATCAGTCACTCTCGGCTTTCACACTTCAGTAATTTTGGAATCAACAGGAAATGGAGATCAATTATGATTTTACTAACTCAATAATGACTCATCATTCAACTCCCCTTAGCCTTCAAATTCATCTGTGAAGAGACATGATAGCGAGGCCAAATTAAAAATAGGAAATCTGGCTTGAACACAATTAACACTCACTTGTCCATCAGATTTGCCACAGACTGCGAGATATTCAGGCATCTTGAGATACCACCACATCACAACCATCTTTCTTATCTCCCTGTCAGATTCCAAATGCAGTTACAACTTGGCTTTCTTAGCTGAACCAGGAAGAATAACCAATAAATAAAATCTATTATATAAACCCATTGTACCACATTCTACAACATCCATCACTCAATTCGAACATGCCTAAATAAGCGTTAACTCTGCCTACCAGTGCCCCTAGTTAGTGACAACGAATCTTCTATTCTTTATATTACGAGAATACTCTCAAATCATTAATTTCTTTCTGCTTATATAACCTCCAAGCCAAAAAAAAACTCCATTTGCATGAAATTAAAAGTCCATAAAAAACAATTATTTCATTTACAAAAATAGAAAATCATTTTATATAAACCAGTTAAATGCATTCTTCTAAAAATAAACTTAATTACAAATCTAACTCGAAATTAGAACAGCATATATTAGGGCAAATGCCTACTGCAATTTAAATAAAATAAAAATAGTAAGCATATAATTTACACGAAACAGTTTGGATGGTGAATTTACTGCTCAGTACTCTCTTGGAGCCACCCTTTGTTGAAATGCTAAGATAGCTTTTACATTCAACAGCTACTTCTGCCAGTGCCTCATTTCAGTTTACCCAAATGGTTCAGTTCAACAAGCACTTAATGCCAAATTAAAAAGGACTCCTGCACAGAAACCTGCAAAATAGTCAGCAGGCAAGATCTATTAGCTCTAAACTTTTGAGAAACAATTACAAAATATTTTTTCTGTTGATTTTTTTAAATATCATGCCTGCCCACCATACTTGAAGTTTTAATTAAGTCTCAAAATTCAGATCTTCCGCATTTCAATTAAAATTCCATTTTCCATCCAAGTAAAAAAATAACACAAATGAGAAGTAATCTACCAGAAAATACATCATTTGCCATTTTGTCACTTAAAAATGTGAAAATTAAGGATCTGAGTAAATGTATCTAAGGTATGCAATTATTTACATGAATGTGTAGAAACAGAAAATGCTATTCATTGGCAAAAAAGCCTGTAGTTTCCAAAAAGGTTGCATTTGTCAATCAAGGTGTTCCAACAGCTGTCAGTCAATTAAAATAAAAATCCAGCTGAAAATATGCAAAATGAGATTAAAACTGTGTATTTGAAGCAAGCTCTTCCTGCTTGCTGTTTTAAGTCAGTACAAAAAAATCACTCACTCCACCTCAATAAAAGAAAAATATTTTAACATGCGAGTAGTGCTCCGAGGCCTTCATACTAAGGAAGAAATAAACTTTGAAGGACAAACTGGACCAAAATTCACAACATTTCCACCAGAAGGTTACAAAGCCATATAGAGTTGTGGAAACATCAGCACTGGTTTTAATTCTGTAAAACTATTATATTCACCAAGCACTCAGCCTGTAGTTTTCGCTGAAGCATGTCTTTCCTAAACAAACTCCCCGTATCTCAATAAAAATAACTCTGCTACTTTGAGAAGATGGCTGGATGGTAACACGCTAATGCTCATGTTCAGATTCATAGCCATTTCAATAACAAGCCCCTGCCTTGGCCAGCAGATGCCCCTCACCAGCAAGATGTAATCTGCGAGGCTGCACCTCGGAGACGATGCAGAGAGATTTTCATCTGCCTACGAACACTCCCTAACCAGAGGAAGTATTTCCCCTTCCAGAGTCCCGCGCAATGCACAGCTAAGTCATCGAAACCCACCTTTCATGGTACAGACAGGAAAAGCACAGAGTACTGCTCGTTGGAGAGCTGCGCTAAAGCAACCATTAGTTTTGGTTCTCCCTCGCCCAGTTCTCAATCACAGGATCCCATCCCCTCAGGCTCTCATCACACCCTTCCATGAGCCAGCGTAACTCGCTAGCAAAATCAGCTGAGAGGAAAATGAACTCTTCCACCCTCTGAACATCTCAGCAGTTATGATGGTGCACAGCATCCCACGGACCCACAGCCTAAACCTATGGTCATCACTTTCTGGGCACCAGGCTCGACAGCAACGGAGCCAGCCTTGCAGTCATGCTCCTCTTCAACCAAGACATCAAGGAGCCACATAGCAAGCATGTAGCACCATCAAGTATTGATGGAGAGGGAGAACAGAGAGGGACTTGCCCAAGCAGGGTATGTAGACATCTTAAATGGAACATCCCTCCCTCTCTATGCAAAAAATCAGTGGACATGACAATTACATCCTCGGCCCCTCCATTATTCACTGCTCCCCCACCCACTTCACCCTATTAAATGGGATTCACATCTTCTCCTCATCAGGTCTGGGTGAAGCTGCGAGGGTGTTAAAGACGCATTCAAGACATGAAACACTATGAGCAGCGACAGTCATCCTGAGGTCAGAACAGTATTTTGATACCACAGTAAACAAGGCCTGTGGCCAGACACGCAACATGCAAGAAACACAAAATAGCTGCACACTTCTGTGAGCAGTTGCTCCTGAAGAACGAAGAGAAGTCCTATGGAACAAACAGATAGCATCGCAACACATCCTCATAGGGAGGCCAAACCACACTCAAACAACCTCAGCTTCTGTTTCATTCTAATTGCATGTGACACCAGGTAATCTTAACAGCCACCTGTGAAGATCTGTGCTTTATTTTCAGTGTAATATACTATCTGCTTATCAGTCGGTTGATTCCAACACCCCCATCCTCATACTTCTGCTAAGCGTACAGTGTTCGAATGCTTGACAACGCACAGCTTCCCAGTGCAACTGCCTTCACCTGGATGACAGTGACACGAGCACCTGAAGTCACGTCAGTGTTCTAAAAAACAGAGCCCTTTAACCAGCCCTCAAGGATAACATTGCTCAGTATTTTACAAATGGGGAGGGAAATACAAACACCCGGGGGAGGAATACAATTTCTTCCCAACCCTTGCATACTGTCAGCTTCTGAAGCACGAGATGTGATCACTCCCTATTTTAGCATGCATGACTACCAATGCTGTTGCTCATAAAAATTATCCGGTCCCTTTTTAAAACCCAGTTACAGCATTTAACTTCAGGCTTTTCTACCCAACTAGTGGATGGATAGAGGTGAATGCACCAATAACAACATGTTGCTATGCTTTACTTGCGGTTCATTAGAGAGAGAGGGGGAAAAAGGGG
>NW_009637393.1:0-10401 GCF_000690535.1 Cariama cristata | reverse complement strand
GTGAGAAGAGACCCTTGCTCTCAATTTATACTTGTCAAATCAGTATTTAAACAAAACCAAATCTGGAAAGAAAAACAAATGTGAACACAATTGTGCAGCATTACGATATAACATCTTATTCCTGCATTCCAATTCTCTCGCTCTCAAACACTGCAATGTATTGTGGACAAATTTAAAAATAAAGTCACTGATATCCACTACAAAAACACCAAGAAAATCCTCAGACAATGTTGGCTTAGCCAGTGGAATGTGTAATTCTTGTCTTCATACTATCACTTTCTTTCATGAAAAATACTGGAAATATCTTTTTGCCAGGTTAACCAACTCTGACTTCAATCTTGCTGACATTTCTTAAGTACAGCTGAATAATTCCATTCATATGCAAATCGTACAATAAACCGCGAGTAGCAGCACTTGCAGAGACTCCCTCACAGAGATGAGCATATACTCTGCCCAAGTCTAATCTGCAGTGATGTATCCCAAATGAAACAAGACCCAAGAGCTACAGCCCCAACAATTTACAGAAGGCATATTTTCAGCCTTGATGTTGGGGTTTTTTTCTTTTACTTTGTGCAGTACTTTTAAATATTAAAGAGATGAAGGAATCGAGAACTGAGATCGCATCTGTCGCCATCACAATTTAACCACAGTCCGTGTATTTATACAGTGGAATCTCCAAAATAACACTGCATCTGTTAAGATGACAGTGTTTTTCCATGGGCTGTGCTGCCTTATAGTAGAGTTACTCCAAAGCTATTGCTTTTGAAGTGCTGATTGTGATCCATCCAAAATTCTTTTTGTAATCTTCCTCAAAAGTGTTGAATTGTAAAGCTGTTGTTTCTCAGTATGGCTTGGGAACAACAAAACCCTAGTACATCTCATCAGTGGGCATTTGGCACTAAAGCCTTACAGCTAATGCTATGTGTTTATTTAAACAATGAACTACCAGAAGAGATACACAAACCACGTAAAAACAGATGTCCATTTCACATGTGTTTCTGCTGAAGTCCAGAACCACCGCCACATACACACACTCACATGCATTTCTCTGGCTGTGCCTTATTTCTCTAGGATAACAACTGAACTAACTTGAAAGGACCTTTGTTTGTTCGCTGGTAACTCTGGCCACATTTTAGAACCACAACCCATCGAAGCGTATACGAGCTCCAATTTTAAAACAGACTCTTATAACCTAATTTAAGCATTAAACACATATTACATGCCTCTTCTTGAGACACAGTATCAATGAAAATATTTGTCAGCCTACTGGAATGCGACAAAAATACGAACATTTTAGTAGCACACACACACAAAAAAGGAAACAAACAACAATCAAAACCTTCAGTCACTCCCAGACAGGACCCAGGCAGGCTCAAGTCACAGTCTCAAATCAAGCCAAGTCTCAAGTGGGAACAACAAACGTGTTTCTCTTAAATCCCATTTTTGTTCTTTTGTACAGTGACAACTGCACAGACAACCTTCATCATGGGTGTAGCCTCTGGAAGAGCTGCAAGGGAATACCAACATAACTTATTAGAACAAAATCTCCATACCCAAGGTGCATCAGCAACAGGACTAACAGACCCTTCAACTTCTGGCATCTTCCTCCGCACACAAATGGCCGTACATCCTACTGGTTTGCAACTTTCCTTCCCCGAGTCTCAGTACCTCTCAGGTCCAAAGAAGAGGAGCAAACTACACACAATAACAGCAACTTATATGCATCTCTTAACACAGCTGGATGTTCTTTCCCTCCATACTTCCCAGGAGACATTACATTTGCAAGGGACCAATAAAATGTACATGCATCTCAAGGAAAAAAAAAGCTTCAGCCACAATAAACTGAAAGAAGATGTTAACTGCAATCAATACAGAACCACAAGCTGCTTCCACCTGCTGGGGATACAGAACAACCGGAGAGAAGCGGCAGCTAAAAATCCCATTGTGGCAGCCAGACACCATCGCAATTCCAGTGGGCTCCCTCCTCCATCCCAGTGGGTCTGTGAACTCTTAACATAGTTTGTGCCATCATCACGTTATGCGTCTCTCTTAACACTGGTTCTCAGCTAAAAAAAAAAGGTAGAGCCACCTAAGAGCTCAACATAAACAATCCACACTGTTTAACTCCACCAGTATTTTGGAGAACAAACCAAATCCCCAGTGGGATACATGAAATTTGACTACAGAAGACAACAGTAACAATTTAACTACACATCAAGAGCCCCAGGAGAAAGCAACAAAACCACAATAAAAGTCATTTCTGCACTGGCAAAGAGCACAGGGGATAGGACAAACAAGGTATTTCCACTGCGATTTGAAGTCTAACACTACAGTCAAATGTTACTCTAAGATCAGCTGAGCAGTGCAAATACGTGTTTGTTCCTACAGCGCAGTGCCAGTGCCTTCACTCCTCCCGCGAGGTGTCTGTGATGGGCTTTTAAGCCTTTCAAGGTGTGTACTACTCTCACTCAGAGGGACCCAAGGGGATGTGACAAGAGTGGCAGGGAAGCAAGACGTACTATTTGTAGAAGGACAAAATGTGGAGACAACTCTAAACTGAAGCCAATGCAAATAATGAGGCAACCACTCCAGTGAGATCCACGGATAAAGTCCTTCTGAAGTCCAAGCCAATTCTCTTTTAAAAAGTTTGGTTATAGGGTGTTTCCAGGAGCAGCTGCCACCAAGATCTTTCTCCAAAATGCAGTACCAGTTTGATTAAGTCTTAAGATTTGAACTGTCCATCTCTATAAGACGACCTCCCACTTTCAGAAAAACTTCTCATTGTTTTTGAGGGTTGCTCTATCACACATCTTTTTAGGGTTTTTTCCTACACCATAAACTACTTCGGGAGCTTGCTCCTGAAATGTAATGAGCTGCCTGTCTACAAAATCAGGAACACCAGCTCTGTGTCAATTTATGTTTGTGGAAGCTGGTTTTGCATCCACGAGATCTGGAATTCTCTATCCCCACCAATAACCTTTTCCAAACACACCACTTCAGCTCTTGCAAAGTTTTCCTGTGCATACATACCAGGAAGACTTCTCAAGCCGAGTACCATGATCCATAAGCAAACCAGATACAGTGTCCCACTAAGGATAAGGGAAAACCTCCTACCACCTTGCTAAAACACCTCCTACAAACCCACAGCAATGCTAACAAAAAAGAGTAAATAAAACAATGTGATGCTATCCTAACTTTACCAACACACAGCTACTAGCAGACCCTTTCAACTGCTATGCTTATAGAAGTTTCATCCCATAAACACTCTCCACGTTTCAGCAGAAATGTGTATATAACTAAATACAAAGTGAGCACCTCAGTCCTCCCTGCCACTTCATCTCATCTGTCTTACACAAGAACTGCCACTATAACACAGTTTGAAGATAATGATGTACTCCGTACTTGAGAATCACACGTTCAGCAGCAGCTACCTACTGTATTCCAGTAGTAACAAATGGAAGAGATACTTCAAAGAGCACATTATCCCAGCTCTAATTTATGCATGCTCCCTCTTACCATCAAGCCATTTATTTTAAACCTGTCAGATATACTTGTAGCATCATGAATAATTTAAAAAGTAATCTGTATAAACCAAGTTTATAAACTTAACAGCAGGTACAGTACCTTTCATTCAAGCAGACTGCTCTCTGATAAAGTACAAGGAATCTTTGACTACTTCAGCATGTATTCATTTCATGCATTCTGAACTTCAAAAAATTCTTCTTTCCTGCCTCCAATCAAACCCTCTGCTATTTGAACAGTACTGTGTAAGTGGCTGACTTAAATGAGTAGCGTACTAATTTGCGAATTGTTCATATTGAAGGAAAAAACTATAAAGCTCCTGGAAACAGTCAGTAAATATGACCCACCACTCATTTAACAATAGGAAAAAGCCCACGCATGTAAAGTTTGCCTCTGTCATTAAGAACGCTAATATTCTCTGCATTTGCCTGATGTTGTCACCTCCTGACACTGCTCCCCTCCACAAGGAGAAGGGATGTTCACAAAGAACCCCAAAAAAGCCCACCTCTTAAGAGAAAGTGTGTTGATCAGAGTTGATGCTCACTCTTCCAAGCAAACAGAGCTATCTTTACAGCATGTAATGGCACCAATAAGAGGTTTGCAGATAACATTTGCCCCCACTGGTCACAAAGCTATTTCAATAATATGTGCCTCACTGGCAACACATAGCACACAAACTCATTAGGTCACTGCACTTGCCCAAAACACTCACCTTCACAAACTAAGTATTCACGAAAGCAGGGCACACACCTATTTTATAAACTACTACAGTAAAGGACACACATGTGCAGTTCAGCTATTTCCTGCTTGAAAAGTTTCTTATTCATATAATGTACACTTTTTTTTTTTAAGTCAATAGCACAGCATAAAGCTCTTACAGCACAATCTGGTTAGCACTTCTCTTCAGTTGTCACCTTAACATGAACTACCGCTCCAAGTTATTATAAAAGTGACTTTGTGTTGCCACAAAAGCATACATCTGCTGTTCTACCAAAATATTTACTAGTGAATTTGTTCCTCTAGAGGGATAATCTTAGAACTTTACCGGGGTGTGAGGTCGCTTCTCACAGGGTAGGTCAAAGATGACAGTCTCCTTGAAAAAAAAAAACAACTATCTGGGGCATCACTGAAACATACAGATGCTTTTTTCTGCCCACACTGTCAAGTTTACCAAGAATGGAACAGATTAACAGTAAATGTACAACTTTGGATAGTCTAAAATTAATAAATAAATAAAATCATATGAAGTTAAAGCTTACAAGTCATATGCAAATCACCCTGTAAATAAATAACAATTTTGCTTTTCAGCACATTTTAAATAATCTTGTGCCATAACAGCAACTTCTTGAGGATATCAACACTAAAGAAGTTAATTGCTGTCTTAAAAGATATCTTAAGGGAATTGCTCATATTTAGCATTTGCAAAGGTTTAAAAGAAAAACTTCCAGTGATAAACTAAAGTTAAACCTTCACAATACACCACCAGGCTAACAACACCATGCCAGAACACATCTCCTTAATTAACAAATAAGTCAAACTATTATCAAACTTATTTAGCAAAAACAAGACCTGCCTAAAGGAACTAGAGCTTATTTTTGAGTTTGAGGACTTGGGACTGCTCTGCTTGCAGCGCACAGAATCACGTGAATGAACACTGTATGTTGCTAATCATTTGCCGGTCCTCAAAGTTTGCCTCAGACACTTCTGGACACAAAAAAAGACAAATATAGTACTACAGAAATCAGTCCAGATTGTACCTGTCATGACTTGGCTAAGAGGAAAAAAAAAAACCAACCCAAAAACCCCACACATAAGACAGGCTGGCTCACAACCGCAAATGTGTCTTCATCAACTACTGTTTGTCGAGTTCTGCTTTCGTACAATAAAAAAATTTTGAAACTGTACTTTTTGAAGTGGCTTTCATAAATCATAAAAACTAATCCAACTAACCTACACAAAGAAGCTGTCTATACAATTTACAGTGATAGAAAAATTATACATGTCAAATATATCAAAATAGTGAAACAGTGTTTCTACCTTTCAAACACATCACCGCATTCCCAAAGTCTTTCTGAACACAGAACTCTTAAAAGCAGCATGTTCCATTACCACCTAAGCCCAGAAACCTTAAAAGCTCAATTCTGTCAGAAAGATCTGAAATAAACTGAAACTACAAATCTGCAACAACTTTAATTATGAGACTCTCGAGACAATTACTCAAACTGCAGCTTTTTTAAAAATTTAGCGTACACAATAGTTTTCAATAATAAACTGCAGTTTACCCATTCCTATGTGCACACTCACACATATAAATAAAAAACAGCTGCTACTTGATAACAAAGCACTTCCAAATGTGAATGCTTTACACTAAAATCCAAATAAGAATGTATTCCATTTCATAAACCAAAGTTTAAAGAACTTTTCATAAAGTTGTCATTGCTTCTCAGGCATCACCTTTTCAAGAAAGTGAAATAATGCTCATGAAGTTTATTATTTTAACTACAGATGATCTAGAGAAATATTCTGATTTTTTTAAAAAATATTTTAATTCAGTACATTTTGTAAGTTATGAACTTTAGGGCCATTACAGATGATGAACTAGATAAGTTGTCTTCTGCGTGGGATCATAAAATTAACATCCAGTGTGAGAAAAACAGGTTTCCTGCATATATTATTTCCTCTCTCTCTCAAAGTTCAGGACCATAAACAAACTTCTCTACAAAGAAGTTTGTGGTAGCTCACAATTCACACAGATGGAATACACACACTATATAATTAATCATTTAACAAAACTGCTTCTGGTCTCATTGAGTTAATAGTTCCAGTGATCACTGGTAAAATCCACCTCAGAATAAAAAGAAAAAAAAAAATTGAGGAAGAGAAAAAAGCTTCAGTTAAACATGAATTGAAATTGTCCTTTAAAGCCAATAGTTTCAGCCCTGAAACGTATTTTAATTCGAAATGTTAGATGTTGGGGAGACGGAAAAAAAAATTCTCCACGCTGCAGACATTCTCCTGCAAGATTTTCTTAGTACATGTCAGTTTAGCAGAAAATTAAACAGGATTTGAAACAACTTTTCCCAAGGTAACATATACTGACAGAAATTAATTATTTACCAATGAAGACAGATCCAAAAATCGTCACATGGAAATTCCTCAACACTAGATTTTGCATGTGTATTTCAAGATGAAAACACTTTCAGCGTCACTGGAGTTGTGCTTTAACTACACTCTAGAATTAGTCTGAACGAACAACTGGTCAGAGAAATGCTGACATACAAATTAACACAATAGTTTATCAAATCTGAGCAATTTCCCTATTAAACCAAATAAATCATGCCTTCTGTTGTACTGAAGTTAAACTAATCGATCTGTCTTCTCACTCTTTGCAGCCCCTTCCTTTCCTCACTTCTCACAACATACTTAAGAACTAAGTTAAATTTCCTTCACTTTACACAAAGAACAGCATTTCTCTCTCTTAAATGTTGGTTCAGCACTGAAACTTCTAACACACATCTTCTTTCCACACTCATTCCTCTGCTTTCTCACATTCCCAACCCATTTTGCCTGATATTAGCTAAGTCACTACCATTTCCTAACCCTTTCAGTTTCTGAGTCATGGAAGCCTTTGCTCCAGTTCTGGTATGGAAACACTTTGAAAGTACAATCTAACACGGTTAAAAAAGTCAAAGCACTGCCTGGCTCACAGCTCCTGCCCATGGACTCCAGTCCCCATCACTCCCTGAACGCTCTCCTCCTCTCCTCTTTCTGGTGAGCCCAACTGACACCAATTCCTTAAATGCTCTTCTATTTTCTATTCACAACCTCAATTAGAGAAGGAATTATCCAACTCCCCTTTAACAACATTCACTAACCGCTAGGCGTATATGAAAACGCTGATGTGAAAGGTAGGTGTGTGTAATGCTGACACTCAGGAGGTCATGAGGGTTTTTACTAAGCAACCTGGGAGAGAGATTAAACACACAGCATGAGCTACTGTTTATTAACATCAGAAACATAAAATATAGCCTGGATAGGCAAACAAAAGCTCAGAGCTAACATGAACAGATCCATCAAGGTATCTATCAGTCTGAAGTATTATCACACCTAAAACTATTATTTTTATTCTAAATCTTTAACCCTTTCCCTTCTAGCCATTCCCTTTGTAAATGTACACAAGGGTGAAAAACAAAACCCCATCACGCTCAAGGTACAAAAGGAAGAAAACACAGTGTTTACGCTTCATCTTAAACCCACCCTGGGATTGAACAGTCTCCAACAGTTGTATCCTTACACATCAAATGCACTGTTACACCAGCACATACTTCACCTTCATGAAGGGTCTTTTTATTTTTGTGCCGTTCTAACAAAATCTCAGGAAGATACCATAACTTTTTAATCACTGTTTTTGAATCAGAAGCTTTCCATTGAAGCTACCTGTATTTTAAAGAGGTTTCTGTCATACAACCACGAACAGATTTTATATAATTTAGCATTAAAGGGATGGGTCTCTCCCCTCCAGTTGTAACTCCTTTGTATTCCTATTTAGGAATGCCTTGCTTGTTTGACCGAAAATGGAAGTGCCTTTTAGCTATGACACAGTATATATGAAAAACAAATAAAAATTAAGATTAATCTTCCTTCCACTATTGTGGGGAGAGAGAAGAATATGAAGAGATGCAAAACATCTGCTCTGGAGATCATTTTTCCCCCTAACAGCAAAATTCTTTCAGCAGTAACTCGTGAAAACAAAGGCTATTAAACCGTAAACTACAAAGACTATCGATTAGAGGCAGTTTTCAGCTAAAACAAGTTTTTCAGCGTATCTTCACATATTTAAACACCTAGATTTTCTTCAGAAGAAGGTATTTCATTTGGGAGGTTCTTAATTGGGTCATTTTAGCTAAGTGGCAACCGCAAACACTTCAGAGGACTGGAACCTAAAACCCTAACATACTGTTCCTGCACTATTTTATTGCCAGAGCTGGGTGAGCATTTTTATTTGAGGGTGTTCTGTACCAGGTAAGACCAAAAAAAAAATAAAAATTGCAAGCGTGCACCCTAGCAGTTTAAGGATACACTAGATCTCCTCCTCCCCTGTTCTGTTTCTCCACATTACTCGATCCTTTGTAAACCCTTCCCTAAAGAAGGGCACTGGGGTTTTCATTTTAAACTTAAGAGATTGATCTTCCCTCTTGAAAACAGCTCCAGCCAAAAGTTCAACTCGTGGAAGTAAGGCTGCAGCTCTCCAGCCCTAGCTGGCCCTGCCACTGTAATGCAAAAGGCTAAGTTGGGCCGTAATTTGCAAGAAGTTAATTGGCATTCACTGGCTAATGAAACACAGTATTACTCAACACGCATTACAGACTCCATCTATGCTCTTGCTCACTTTTTTTTTTGTAGTTAGCCTCATTGTTAGTGCATCCAAAGAACTTCCCTTCCTTTTCAACCTTAAACTACTAATGTTAGAAAAAGCCTTTCTAGTTGCTAAATTCTTTCCCTTTACATTTAAAATTGAGAAAATTGATCTCTCCGTTGCTCCCCTCCAACACCACGTATCTTTTCAGAAGCGAGAGGCACACAACAGCTAAAGGAGTATGTTGAAAAACCACACAGCAAAGAAATTAAAGCATCAAGACACAGTAAAGAAACATCCCTGTTTCTGCAGATGCCGAAGGAGAGTGAGCAGTTTTTAAAATGGTCGGGCTGCAAGGCACAATTTACCATCTCCCCGTCTACAGAGGTACTCCAGAAAACAAGGGAAGGCTAATTTCACGCAAGAGATCCTCAATCCAGCGTGAGCCCGACATACCAGGAGAAAACCGATCAGCACCGGGATTAATACGGTAATGATTGCAGTCTAATCAATTGCAGCGCCAGCCATCCCTGCCCCCTTTATTTCCCCCTGCGCCCGAAGGGGGCGGGCACTGCAATATAATCACAGGTTTGAAAGGCACAAAAACACAAAGTCGGGGCTTTTGTAACTCCCGAGGAAGACGGACAGACAGACACGGCGATCGGCAGACGGGGTCCAGACACCTCCGTGCGCTGGGGACGCGGCTGCCGGCCCGGCACAATGAACCACGTTTTTCTGGGTGCAGCACTCGCACACGCGGAGCAAACAGCTCGCAGGCTGCTAAGTCAACTGCACAAACCTTAATGCTAGATACAACACAGCTGCTTAAAAAAAAAGAAAAAAAAAAAAACAACACCAAAATCACCTTTAAGATTATAGCCCATCCGGCCACCAAACGTTTCTATTTATGCACAAATGTAAAGTATCAACCTAGAAATTCCTTACCAAAAAAAAAAAAAACAAACAAACAACCCAGCAGACTGTGACCTTTAGATTGCGGGATGCCACTGTAATTCCGCACCCCGAGCAGAGCGGGTGAAACCCTTCCTCGGCAATAAAGCAGCAATAAAAGGCAAGGCACTTATTTCCAGGAATTCCTCACTCACTATGGCAGGTTATTGCATACAACCTCTAAATATTGACAAAGATCAAGCTCTTTCCATGCGGGGAAAGAAAGCACAGTTCTTCCCAGCCTGCAAATGTTTACTACGCAGCTCGCAGCCCTGGCTGCGGAGGACTAAACACTGCACCGGGCTCCGGCGGGGGGCGAGGAGTAGTACGCGGGTCAGGTGGGGGAAACACAAAGGAAGGGGCGGATGGGCACGCAGCACCCCCTCCTCCGGGCTGGGGGCTGCGGGTCTGCCCACCTCGTGTGTAAAACCAGCCGGCCGCCCCCCGGGGAGGGAGGGAGACGAGCGGCCCCGAATCGTTAAACGTGCTTGAGGAACAGGCGCGTAACCAGGAGGAAAAAACACGCACATCCCCGCGGGCAGGGGCGAAACCCGCTCACGGCGGCGGGGAAC
>NW_009637392.1:0-25085 GCF_000690535.1 Cariama cristata | reverse complement strand
ACGGGCTGGGAGGCCTCACCCGCATCCCACAGGGCTGCCCACGCCACCGACACCCTCCCTGCCCGCACCCGGGGTCCTGTTCTCTTCCCTAAACCTCCTTCCCGGAGCATCTCTGCCCTCCATCGCCAAGCAGTGCAGATGCCCCTCGCCACACGGAAAGGACCCTGTGGAACTGGGAGTGATGCTCTGAAAAACAAAGCTGGGGCAGCGTGTGTAAACCCCTGAAGTCGAGGTCCCCAAAGAGTCATCACGAGCCCAAGCTTCCGTACCGCTGCCAGCAGGAGAGGAGTTTCATCTCCAGGCCACTCACACAAACTTAGATGGTCCACACTAGATTTTAACCCAGGTAAGAAAATCTGGTAGTACCAAATCGAGTATTGCCTCTTGCTGCCTTTTCTCAGTAAAGATTTAGAGCATCCTGCCCCTTCCCCCCACAGGGTTATTTCATCCATACTTTTTTTTTTTTTTTTTTTAAATGCTTCCTAGTCAAACTTGAATATGCAATGAAGCTCCAGAGCTTTGTGGCGGAAATATAATTAAACTGGTGAAAGATGTAAAAGATGAAGAATGGGGATGACATCAGGCCGATTTCACACTTGGCACTCGGATGGCTGGGCCCAAGCCGTGCTCTTGCCACGCAACACAGATCAAAGTGCACTGCCACTGCTAAAAAGGCAAAAGGGGACTTAAGTATGCTAATCCCCAGGACAAATATATTTTAATCTTGTTAGAATACAAGTTAATGCTGCAGCTCAGTGGCTGAACTTTGTCAGAGTGTAGAGATCCACTTTTACTTTAGCTCTGAATGAGGTAGACCTCCTGGTTTATTCATACTTCATAAAAGTAAATTTACTAAATGAGCCTCCTCGCAGCTCACCTAGAGGCTCCTTTAAATGAACCAACAACAAAACCCCAGTGACTCCACTGTCTGAAGCGACCCGGTGTTCCCAACAAAAGCGCCCGAGCCTTGGTAAGATCTGAGCACCTCCTCTTAGAAAAGGACCCCTTCAAGTCGAGCATCCCAAAATGCTTGCCGTGACTCCGAGCATCCAAAAATGCTGGTAGCCCCTCTCAGCATCCAAAAATGCTTGCAGTCCCTTCTGAGCGCTTTCAAAAAATTTCTGGCCAGAGATTGCAAGAATTCCAATGTAAAGTAGAAATAATGTGCGAAAGGAATGTGGCCCTGGGCAAGAGCCGCTCTCCCCCAGTTTTGGGAGCTGCAGCCTGCTTGGAGCCCGGCAAGGACCAGCCAGGCCAAGTCCTCAGCAGCGCCTGCAGCACCGGGCACAGGAAAACCACAGGCACCCCCAGTCCTTGGTGCCTCGGTACCTCTCCCACGGAGCCCTTTGCAGGGCCAACACAGCGATGGCTGTGACAGCAGAACCTCACAGGGATGAAAATGGAGAAGTTTCAAACAGACCAGTGAGAACTGGGGAACGCGTGGTGTTACGGTGCAAATCTGGATGTAAAGTCTGCTGGGCGTAAACTCCTTCACTGTATTTAGTGTCACAGAAATGCTTTCTTCCCTCATCAGTATTAATGAGATATAGTTGTACTCCCCCCAAGATGTAAAGACCACCTTTTCTCTTACTCTCCTTCCCAAAACCAGGGTTTTTCCTGCTGCTAAACCAGTCCAAGGAGAGCTCTTCCCAAAGCACATGCAAAGCCAACTGGTGAGGTGCAGAATGCCCGTGCATCATGCTCCGACGGCCAGAGTAATTCCCAATAGTCCTGGAGCTGCCCTGTGCCTCTCTAATAACTTTTTTTCCCACTATTTCTCCAATTTTTGAGGTCTCATAATTATGCCTGCAAACCTCAGCCTGACTCAGGGATGCTTTGCCCAACCTGTGTTTTACTGAGCACGAAAAGCCGAGGAACATCTTGCCTAATGGTGGGGAAAAACCAGCGGCAGCCCCTGCCTGGTTGCATTTCTCTCCAGTTCATGCTTTTCCTAATTCCTTCCAATGTTACTATCAGGTCAGCTTCGGCGGTGTTAGCAAAGAGGCGAGGAGTGCCGCAGACAGCACCTTTCATGTCACATCAGACAAATTAACCACCCACTTCAAAAGCTTTTGGTGAGTCTCCATTCCTCAGTGTCTATAAAATGCCACGACAATCCAGGACTCGAATCTACAAACAGTGAGAGCTATTATTTATTTACCGAGTGTAAAAATCCTCCATCTCCTCTTTTCAGACTAACCCCATAGCCTGAACTTTCAGAAATCAATTTACATTTTTTAATTCCTTTATGAGTCCTTGGTATTTGACAGTATTTTTTTTTGCTCACAGGGATCTGACAGGCTTTGTTCCAAGATATTTTTAATATTTAGAACATGGAAGAGATATTTAAAATATCAATTATCTTGTTTGGATAAGGAGCCATTAAACATGCAGAGTAACTTCCTTGAACCGCAAGTCCGCAGGCTAAAAGCGCCTTGCATTTTATATGACAATCTTCATCTGTGGTTTTCAAATCATTTTACAAGTACTAATGAATAAAGTTTATTAGCAACCCAGTGAAGGAGGCGAGAACTGTTATCCTCCTTCTACGGCATGGAAATTGGGAGATAGTTGTGTGTAATCTCATTTGTGCTCTCTAGATGCCAAGTGAACTCCAGTTCCTTCGCACCTCTCCAGCACTACAAAAAAATCATTAAAGTCATTCAACATGTACTTTAAATTCTGCCACAATGGAACCTGCCATAAATGTGAATCGGATCCAACAGCAAGTCCTGGCATCACTGTGACAGACAGTCTGTGGTTCCCTTCATGACATGAGGTTTGACCTCAGGCCCAGACTCCATCATATTTGGGAATGGCAGAAAAAAGGGCACAATTTTGGCTAAAAAAGCTTTGTTGGAATATTTTAATCTACTGATTTATCGAACTTTTTTAATCTGGATTTCAGGTGCCTTTAAACTGTGCGTTTTTATTCTCCTCGTCTGAGCTGAGTCATCAGAGGCTTGCAGCACCGTCAAATTCTTAAGACAAAAGAAACCCTCTAAGGACCATTCTTAGCATCTTTACCTGAAATGCTGCAGTCCAACATCTGCAAACATCTGCATGTGAGCAAGGGGATGCATTTAAACACTTACTGAATCAGTAAGAAAGACAGTATTAGGGGACCTGCCCTTCTTACCTGTAGGGTAAGAATTTACCCTGCCCTGGGTAAATTCTTACCTGAACTCCAAACTGGCAGGTTGAATCCAAGTTTGAATCAATTATCCAACTTTGAAGCGTTCGTCATAGTGATGTCTTTTCTTCCTCAGAAGCACACGTATTTCTGTTGCTAATTGTAGCCCCAATTATTCTCTCTCATCCCATGGGGGAATAAACCAGCAAAGCAGTTGACCTACTAGTACATACACCCGGGAGGACCTTTCCCACGCAGGGTCGCCTCTAGTCGGGGATTTGGAGGGGACACTCAGGTCCCCGCAGACGTTAACTGCTCCCCAGGGTTCTATTCTTGTAGCACTCCAGTCGAGGGAGTTACATTACATACGTCAGTAGGTGCAGGATTTGTTCCCAAGTGAAGGACAACTGTCACTTTAGTAAATAGTGATATCAATGATCGTCTGCCTGGCAATAGCTGTGCCTCGGTTCACACTCTGCATTCAGAAATCGGAGCATCTTCTGATCGAAAAGACCACTTTTTTATAATCTCATCCCTCATGCTTTTGCATGCGGTAATACATCCCAGTGAGACTATTAGACAAATAGGGTCTTAAAATCTTATCTCAGATCTTGCTCAAACATGAGATTTTTGTAATCATAAATGCTAAAAATACCGCTCAGATGTAAGGACGCTAACTGCAAGCAGGATTCAGGCTTGCCTGAAATTGCTGCAGTCCAGGAAAGTCATAGTTAACACATAACTCTCTTGACAAACAGCTCAGATGACAACATACCTATAATTATAGTTATATCTGATCATGTCACCTGGGGAAAAAGGAAGGTGATACTGCAAATGCAGAGGGGCTGCATCCTAGTCTCTATCTCCCAATGCCCTTGGACCTCTCTGGGAATTACTGCCGGCCGATACCAGCTAGTTGTTCCCAGGAAGGGATCTGCTAGAGATGCTGTACGCTCACCTCCGCATCCCTAATTTTGTGAGCTGTGCGGTACCCACTTGACACGATGCTGGCAAATTAGAGCAGCCTAAAAACGCAGGCAGGTAATAGAAGCAGGGTAGGCTTGAGCTTGCGTCTTCTGTCCCTGGGAGGTTTGCAGGGCTGGCAGATGGGAAGCCAAGTACTTACGCCATCGTCATTACTACCATGGTGTCGCTTGTATGCCAGCTCCCTGGGGTGCGAACCAGCTACCGTGGCTGTGCAAGGGACAGAAAGGCCAGTGCACAATAAGATGGATGGAGAGAGGCCACAGGGCTGAGGAGGCAGTGGGGTTTGTGTCCTACGTCTTTGGGGATCGTCCTGCCTGGTGCCAGCCTCCTGCAGAGTGGCTACCGCGGCATCAGCCTGGGCCACCTCTTGGCTTGCCAACGGAGCTAATGCCCTTCGAGATTTACCCAGCCCTGTGGGCTCTTCGGTTTGGTGACACCTTTGTAATCCTAAGTATGAAAAGCACCCAAGACAACTGGCTCAGCTGGGCAGATTCCTGCCTGTTCCCTTTTTCTCCAGGCTGAGCACTTGTCTCAATCAAACAAAACCCCATCGCATCCCCACTGGTTTAGACGGATCGCTCTCTCTAGCACGGAGCGAGTGGTGATACTCCGCATTTACACTGCTAGCAGAGAAATGAGGCTGTCCTTCTCCTTGTGTTTGCTCTAAATACTCACTAAATTCCCAGGATGAATATTCCCAGGATGGATATTCTTATATGGTTTTGCAACTTCTTTTTTGGCTGAGACAGCAATGTTTCCTAATGTGTAAATTTGCCTTATTTTTTTTTTCCCTATGCATCAGCCCTAAACTCTATCAATAACTAATTGTTTCGTGTGTCTCAGACAAAGTGTAATCAACAGAGAGGATGGTGGAGAAGTGTGAAATGACAGAGTGACATTCTATGCTTAAATAAGCAAACTACACCCAAATTGAACAATGGCTCAAAAATGTTTCCATAATAAGGGTGCATAAATTACCCCCATTACTTGGAAAGCTCTTACTTGCATCTTACCAGCCACATTTCTAGTATTCATGAGAGCTGATACACTCCGATCATGATAGACATGCCTCTGTTACAGTAATTATAAAACGCTTTGTGAAAATATCATTGTGTCTACAGAGCTACTGAAGTTGTACAGCCTCCTTGGTATTTGTTTATTGCCTCTGTGAATTTAAAAAGTATAATTAAACAGAGGAAGAAAAACTACATTTGGAAAAAGATAGACCACTTTTTGACATTTATTCTCTGTGAGGGAAAAAGAAAACATATCTCGGCTTGTGCCAACACATGATATGCACCAAGCGGATAACGTAAAGGGGGATGATTCATTGGAAAAACACGAGCAATAAACCCAGATTGGATAAAAACATTTCAAGAAGATACACTGATGGTTTCCCATGTATGATCTCTATTACCTATGTATATGTACGTATGTATGAGAAGGGTATGGGAGCAGGAAGGCTTTATTTGGAGAGGGCCAAAGCCACTCAGAGCTGGGTGCTGCTGGAGATGCTGTCCCTGGCTCCGCGCAGCCCCTCCGGACCCCATGGAAGGCGAGAAAATTGCTCCTCTCTCTTGCTCTCATCTGGCAGTTCGAAAAGGAATTGCTAGCCAGTGCACAAGTGTCTTTTTTTTTTATTTTTGGGATCCTACAACTTGAAAAATAGCAACTTTTATATTTCCTTCAAAGGGAAATCCTGATACAGTTCAACCAAAAATAGAGACCTTGTAATTATTTATTCCGAGAAAATAAATCCCATCATTTTACTTCTCTTTCCCTTGAATGTTTTGTTTTAGTTGAATACAACTAGTGATGTAAAGCTATAAATAGTCAATTTAAAATTCTTTTAGGTTTACTGGAAATCTGGCAAATAATGATATTAATAAATGAAAAAGAAAACACAGCAATAAAAGAGATAGGATTTGCTTTTAATTTTGTGGCTGGATTTATCATTACACCAAGGTAACATAAAGCATCTGACCCGCACATGATTTCAGTCCTTATTACAATTGCTGGATTCATTAAAAGGATTGTGTTAACTTTATTTTAACAGTATGAGAGTCTTGAATTATAAGTATTTTCAAAATTAAAATCAGTCGACATAAATAAAAGACTTGAACAAATCTGAAATGCCTTAAAGGATTGTTCTGAATTAATTTTAACACACAATGTAGGAGGAAAATGTACTTGCATCCCATTACTTTTTATTATAAAAAGGTATGTGGAGCAAGTTTGGAGAGAAATTGTCCACAAGCAGTGAAGTGCAAAGTGTGCAATAATAAATATACTCAGTTTTAAAAACATTTGCCCAGTTTTAACAAGCCAACAGGGTACGAATGCACGAAAGGCATCACCTGTATTTCGAATTAACCATAGCAAGCCCTTCCACTTACTTTGAAAACCTGACCCATACGCTAAGATTTTGTATGTTAATTTATACTGCAGAGTTCTTAACATCTGACATCGGCTGTAACATTACAAGTTGTGCTACGGCTTTATTAAGGGATGATTTCCAAAGCCCTAAAGAATACTTATTATGTTGTAATATATATTTCTGAAGAGGATTAGGTCTTTGATGCTAAAACCTAGACGTTTTAAAAGTGAGTTTACTGAAATGAAAAAGATTACATACGTTCCTTTGTGTTGCACCAGGTAGAGCTTTTTCACCTTCATTTCAACTGTAACACAAACCTCAGTGGTATCAGGCCTGAGGAACACATTTAAAATCACTACCAAAGTGGGATTTTCCAGAGAAGGACCTGGGGCTTGTGCTGGACCACAAACTGAATAGGTAACAGTGGGAAAAAAACTGGAAAAACAGGGAAAAATCAGGACACATCCCTTCTCGCAATGTGTTAATGTTAATATCAGACTGAACAGTAGCTGGATTTCAAGGACTGTGTCTGTCTTTGGATGCTAGACTGTAAAAAGGATTGAAAAAGTTGAAAGAAGAGCAAGCACGATGAAAAAGTTTAGGAAACTTGACCTGTGAGAAAAGACTGATGAAACTGGGTTTGTTTAATTTAGGAAAGTGAGGACGGGTAATGGTTTTCCAAGATGTAAAAGGTTGTTGCAGAGAAAAACACCATCAGTTGTTCTCCAGATCCACTGGGGGTAGAATGAGAAATAATCAGCTTAATTTGCAGCAAAAAAAAAAAAAATGTAGGTTAGATATTAGCTAAAATGTCAAACTATAAAGAGAGTTAAGCACTGGGAGAGGTTACCTGGGAGTATTGTAAAAAATCTAGCACTGGAGTTTTTTGAGGCTGGGTTAGAGGGGTTGGTGGGGGATGCTCCTGGTACAGGGAGCTGCCTCAGGCACAGGGCACAGCGTGTCCTTCACAGCTCACCCAGCCCCGCAGCGCTGCCCGTTTACCCCCAGAGCGATCAAAGGATTTAACTTCACTGCAGTATAGTCTGGTCAGGTTGGGATTTTCAGACCATGGCATTTTGTTTGAAACAGCTCATTTTTCAGTTATCAGTGTCAGGAGAAATACTTCTCTTTTGGCATTCTCCCCACATTTTTTTGACATTTCCCCACTCAGGTCAGTAGTCCCTATTTTAATACCAACATACATATATATATATATAGCTTCTAAATAGGACAATTGATTGATTATCTTAACTGAAGAGAATTTACCTTATATCTGTGTGAAAGCAAAAAGTCTCTTGCTTTTTCACTGCCTGGATCCCTTGCCAGCATCACCTGTCCCCAGAGCCCAACAACCAAACCAAGCTTGCCTCTCCCTGTGGGATGGCTCATAAATGTCTCAGTCCTCAGCACTGAAGTCTACTGTAGCCTCAAGGTCACTTCATGCTCTCAGATGAGGAGATGTTGGATATTGATCAATACTGCCTTCCTCCCACTGGCAAAATGCAACTTTTTGTTATTATGGTAAAACTTAGTTGTTCAGAAGGGAACTTTCTCAGGGACCCATCTGAAACAGTGCCATGAGCTCCCTTAGGAGCTACGGAGCACTGAAAATCCCATCACATCTGGAGTTTTGCAGCAAAAAGGAGCAAAATATTATTTTTACTGATGTAAACTGAGGACACTGAAGGACAGGACAGGACAGGAGAGGGAAGGGAAAGGAAAGGAAAGGAAAGGAAAGGAAAGGAAAGGAAAGGAAAGGAAAGGAAAGGAAAGGAAAGGAAAGGAAAGGAAAGGAAAGGAAAGGAAAGGAAAGGAAAGGAAAGGAAAGGAAAGGAAAGGAGAGGAGAGGAGAGGAGAGGAGAGGAGAGGAAAGGTTTTCTTTTTCTTGGGATTGCATTAAAAAAAGTATGCCACACATGGACAACAGAAGTATTTATTAATGTACACCATGAAGGCATTAAGCACTGATATCAATAAAAGACTATAAGAAATCAAGAATGAGACTTCCACTCCCAGGCTTAGCCTGACCCTGCAGACAATAGCTGCCATCCTCTTCCCTATCCGCCGTGATCAGTCTCACTCTCACACTTGGGTTTGCACCAAGGAGTGTGTCCTGCCACTTGCATCTCCATCCTCCCTGCTTTTGGGGCAGAGCCAGGAGCTGATGAGGGTACTTTTTGTATAGGTCAGAGCAACAAGTACCAAACTTTGTGGCTGGCTGGAGTGGGAGAGCAAGGTCACTATGGAAGGGATGCTCGTGAGCTCATAACCCAATGGCTAGAGCAGTCGTTTGGGAGAAAGGATTCTGGTCGGTGCGTTTAATCTGTTTTTTATATTAAACCATCACTGGGTAAAATATGGAAAGGCTAGAAGCAGCTCTCCCCCTTAGCCAGTGGCCGAGCCACTGGGTTTGGTGAGGCTCCTTGCTGGGAGTGCAGGGTGCTGGCTGCAGGCTCAGCCTCTCACCCTATATTGTAACCAGTTTCTCAGTTACAGGGACAAACACCTTTGTCTTTATAAGGGCTGCTGAAAACCTGTACAAATTTTAAATGTATTTTAAATTTATGAGATGACAAAAAAAAGGAGGGGGGGAAGTGAATGGAGCACATTTGCACACTGGCTCAACTTGAGTGTGTAAATCTGCACTCTTTTCATCCAGCTCTGTTCTCTTCTCAAAGAAAATCCCCAGTGAAATACTATTCAGAAAAGAGTCACTTTCAAATACGGGAAATGACAGTGCTTTTAAAGTGGCATCTACATGCCCCAAATCCAGGGAAATCTTAAAGATACAGCATGAATCTGCTCTCAAGCACTGATGCCATCATACTTTCTGACATAGAATAAAACTGTGTCTGATAGAAAAGTTGCTTGCCAGGGTCAGTGTGCCAAACAAACCCTGACTGCGTCCTCTCCATTAAACCAAACACTTCCCTTACACAGTAAAAATGGAACATAGGTCAGCAAGAACTGAGTTATACTGGAACAATCCATAGGTGCTATTGGGAAGCAAGGGCGCTATGTTTAAGTGATGTGCTATCAGCTCATAGTCAGGTCATCTCAAGACACACAACACTGTCAGGTCCCTCACCAGCACGGAATAGCTTGTTTCTGTCTGCTTACAAGATATTTGCACACTTCTCATAGCTTTAAATTGTGCTTTTCACCATTTCTGTTGACAAGGTGCATCAAAGGATTATTTAGGATATTAGGAAGATTTTAGAAAGGAGTATCCACATTTGCCCCTCGTAGCAGAGAGCCTCTATTCAGAACTGAATCACAGAATCGATTAGGTTGGAAGAGTCCTCTGGGATCATTCAGTCCAACCTTTGACCTAACACCACCGTGTCAGCTGGACCATGGCACTTCCAGTCTTTTCTGGACTGCACCCCATTACATTATCTGTTGGTCCCCAATGTGGTCAATATTTGCAAGATTTCTGTACCAAATTTTCCCTCACTGTAACAAAGAGCTCTTATCATGACCCTTTCTTACTATTTCTCCCCATCAAATTCCTTTTGTAGAAAGAAAGTTAAAAAAGGCTCCTCTTCGCCTCTGCAAACCTTTTTATCAATTCCCAAAGCCTCTTCCATACACTCGGGCTTCTTGGCCTGGCTCCTCTTCCTGTCCTCCAGCTTCTCTGGAGCACCTTCTCTCTACTTTCTCCCTTCTCAAAAAATACACATGCATCCTACCAAAAAAAAAATAAATTCTACCAGACACAAGTGCATCAATTTTCCAGATTTTCAGTTGGGTTGTGTATTGAGCTGCAAATGTTCTGGTCTTCCATCCCTCTAACCTCAACCTTTCCTCCCCTCTTTTGCTATTCCCTGAGCATCCCTCCACCCTACTGTTTGCATAGTGCCTTTCCCATTCCCATTCTCATTCCCATCTTTTTCTTCCATTTGCTGTTTCTCAGGAGCTTCCACCCACCCCTCCATGGTAACCTCACAGGCTGATCAGCCACATGGAGAAAGGTTTGGCTGCACCAAGCTGGGTGTTCAGCCCCTGGCTCTGCTGTCTCCTTCCTTCCCTGGGCTGGAGGCAGAGCGGGAGCTACATTCAAGGGGTGTCCACCAAGCCATTACCTGGGTTTCCATCTCCCTTCCCTGCACCCAGGGTATCTATTGCCACCTGACTTAGCACCCCAAACCAGAGGCTTCAGAGGAGCCAGCGATGTGAATCTCAGCTCAAATATTTGAATTTTTCCTCATTTCCTCTATTTTCTGCTCCTGTTTCTCAATTCACGTCTCAAGTAGGTCCTGCAGCCAAGTGGTCCTGCAGCCACCTCGCTGCATGACCACTCTCTCACCAGATGCTGCCAGTGTTGGGGCCCATGAACATACCGGTTCTGTGTTGAAACAAGAAAGAAACAGTGAAAGAGAAACCCAGCTTTGCCACCACCCACTCCTGCTTGTGGGGATAGGCACCTTGCCGGTGCGGGCTCCGCGTCTGTATTACTCTGCCTTTTCATAACTCAGTCCTGCCAGCCTCTGAACTATTTTTATTGCTCTCCTCTGAATAATTTTCAATCTGTCACTATCTTTCAGGTAATGTGGCGCCCATAATTAAATACTGCAGGCGTTACCGCACCAGAGCCATATGCAGACGGACTATTACCTTCTTGCGCTGTGCTGTGATGTCTTCAGCCCCAAATCAAATTGGCCTTTTTTTGCTGCCATATCTCAAGGCAAACTCATGTCTAATTTACTCCACACTATCATCTCTAGATCTCTTGCAGCATTACTGCTTCTCGGGTTTTTATCACTGATTGAATATCTGGGGTTTAGATTATTTTTCCACAAATGTAGTAGCTTCTATTTTCTATTTTGAATCTCATTTTATTCTCCACTCATTTCTCCTGCCTTTTCAGATTCCTTTGTATTATTTTGCTCTCATCTTTGGGATTTCCAAATCCACACAGTTTAGTTTAGTTTTACATCAACAAACCATTCACCACTTGTTTTAAATCATTAAAACAGCTAGTAAATATGCTCTTCATTCAGTAAATCATTTCAGCACATGCTTATGACCTTTAGGAGTCAATAGAGCCTTAGGTATGGGATGAAGTGCATGCTGGCACGCTCGTCAGTTTGGTTGTCATAGGGAGAGCATCCTTCAGGTTTGAAGTGCAGTAGGTATTTGTGGTGGGGCTGTAGTGGGGAGGGACAGGGTGACATGGGGCAGAGGAAAGGATGCACTGAATATCACTGGTGAAGCAAACACATCACAGGCTGCCTCTGCATGTCCTCACCTGCATGGCCAGGGCTTGAGTTGGGGTCTTGCCCTGTTAAGATGTCACCAGAGGCTCCCCCAGATCAGCTTGTTGCCATTCTTCAGTTCTTTCTGCTGAGAGAGGTTCGAAACCATGTCAATCTGAATTAAAGTTGGGAGTAAGATGCCGGGAGACAGCAGCGACTGTTTTATTAAAATCCAAGGACCCAACTGAGCAGTCTTGAACTGTGCTTACATGGATAATCCCACATATTTTGAGTGTCAGACCTGAATTCACAAATTTTTTATTTCTATAAAAAGGAACTCAATGTTTTCCTGTCAAGACTTGCTTTTCGTAAATCCATGCTGCTTTTTTGCTCTGTTAACCTCTAAGTGCCCGATCCCACTGAAGCCAATGGAAAGATGCCCTTTGGCTCCCAACATCTTCAGATCTGGCTGCAAGGATTTATCTACTTGGAGAAAAATGCCTGGAATATCTACAGTTAAATAGAATTGGTCCCACCATCTGAAATAGATTCTTTGGATAATCTGCTCTAAAGTAAAAGGCATTTGCTTCTGGAAAACACCACTCAGAAGATACGGTGATTATTTGGAACCAAAAACCTCATTTATCTGGGGCTATTGCCCACATGGGGAAGTGCTCCAGAGCAGCTGTTTCTTAGTCTCCCTTTTTTTTTTTTTTTTTGGCAGAGTGGCTTATTTTGGCCAATTTCCATACATAGACAAGCCCCAACTGATGTTTCTCTTATAATATTTGTTCCTTTATTGGAATGGGTACAGTAGATCTGTTATGTTTACTAGAAAACAAACAGGACCAGCTTTCTTCTGGCATCGTTAACATTTTCTTCTGAATTTTTCTACAGCTCTTCAGCTTTTCATTAAGAAAAGGAAAGAAATTGGCAGTGCTTTAGGAAATTTGTTAGCTAATTCCCTTAGTAGTGAAGAAATCCAGGTTAGGTAGTTTATATATATGGTCATATTTTGTAGAATCAAACTGAATTGCTTTATTTATTCTGCTTGTCCTTATGAAATTCCAGTTCAGATCCTGCACATATTTGGGTAAACAGGTTTGTTGTAGGACTACTCGTGAAAAGCCAGTTTTAAGTATATATGTAAGAATATTTTTGGAAAGCCAACTGTGATGACAAAGAAGACTGGCTGATGGCAAGCTGGTTCCTGATGGGGAGGCTTCCACCCACTTGCTCAGGCAAGAGCAATACAAACTCTGACCTGTCTGTCCACTCAGATGAACCCACGCAGCCTCAGGTTTGAGGAACAAATGCTCACAGGGAACAACCCAGCATCATCGCATACTTCAGAAATAATTTTGAGAAAACATTGTGCAAGAATATTTAATAACGGATATCTCAGAAATCTATAATACCCTCAGACAGCCTGTGACCAAAAAGCAGGAAAAGATTGAACAGATAATTTGCTATACATTTTTACACTGTTTTTACCTTTGCTTGCTTATTTTACTAAGTTTTGTGCCCTTCCTACAAAAATTGCCTCTTTTATTCTTATTAAGGATAAATTTTTTTTTTCCCAAAAAGTTCAGCAGTCCAGCCATTTTTGATTCACCCTTAATTTAATCCCCTTCTAATTAATTAATGGGCCTACTGTCTCTCCAGTATGTCTTTTCCCTTTGATATAGGTTTTAAAGCCCTTTTTAAGTTCTTTGGTTAGCTTTAAATTCTTTTTTTCCCCTTATCCTTATTATTTCCCCTATAATCCCTAACTGAATTTGAGTATGCTTGTTTGATTCCTTCCCCTGCCCCCTCTTGCTTTCTAATTTTCACTACAGCTTTTTTTTTCTTTTTTTTTTTTTTAATTAAAAAAAATTAAAGCCTCAGATCTTTGCACAGTCCCTTATGAAGCCACATTGGCCGCTTCTTGTTCTCTCCGTTCTTCATTTTGAGAGGAGCAGGAGTCTCTTGCAGGTTAATTATGGTTTCTTACAGGAGTCCCCCTGCTTCCCCTCGCGCTGGTGGCTGTACAGTATTCCTCCTCCTCCACAGACTTTTGTTAAATACAGTATGCACGGCGCGTACCAGCCTTTTAGATCTACCAGATTTCTCCCCCGTTGATACATAAAAATACCTGCCTATGGATTTACATCCAGGCAGGCTTTTTCCTATCCCTTGACTTGTGTCTGGAATTAAATCCGCTTCCAGAAGGACCAGAGGATGCCACTCCTTTTGTTAGCTTCAGCGTCCATTTTTTAAATTGTTTTCCAGCAAATGCAGCTACGAGGTTGTAATCAATCCATGGCCAATGTTTTGGCACGTTTTATATATTTCACCTGAATATAGCTGAAACCAGGGCCAAATCCTGTGCAGGGGTAAATCTCTGCAGCCTTTTACTCCCTTAGACCTGTTTTCTGCAGGCGGCGGATGCGGCTCAAAGTTCCTCAAGACACCTGGGAGCAATTTCAAAGCCCTTCTAATTTTCCTGATAATCTTGGCACTCCTGGGTGCTAGTTTCCTGGTAGCTTAATTTTTTTTTTTTTTTTCTATATATATAAACCTGCAAATGTTGATAGCTTGACTTTCTGGAATCAACTCTCAGTCCTCATGAAGCTATTTTAATTAGAATGGGAGGGCTCTGTTAACTAAAAGTGGAAGAAATATTGATATGAGGATGCTCTGAATTGTGCTTAGCCTAGCGAGCATCTTGTAACTCTTTGTAAATGCTGAAATAAGAAATTTTAAATAGAATTGTGGGCGTTTACTTTTTTCTCCTTTTCTTTCCTCTTTTTTCCTCCTTTTTTTTTTTTCCTTCTCTTTTTCCCCCCATCACCTGCTATTACTGCCTAAAATCTTTTGTTCTCGCATCTGTAAAATACCACACTCCCAGCCACCCTTTTCACAACACACATTGAAAGCCAGCAGGTTTATAATATCTTCCCCATCCCTAAGCCCACATCGGATGCCTTACAGTCCTGTCATATTTGTTTACATCCACTTGGTTTTAGTTCCTCGCTTTTTTTCTCCGTAGAGCCTTCGCCTCCTGGTTTCCTTTGAGCTGCCTTTCATGCCAGCAGACTCTGGCCGGTTAATTGTTCATCCGGGATAGGCGAGGTTGAGCCGGGCTGAGACGCGTTTCCTCTTGTCGTGACAATTGTTCGGACTGTTTGCCACTTCACGCTCGGATGAGTTTTTCTCTCTCCGCTGCCCGTACCGCCTCGGTTGTCTCTCCCGTGCCTCCTGGGCGCAGACACATCCCAACACGGCGTCGCTTTGGCTTCCCCTTCCGTGAGAGTTTTCCTCTGCCTTTGCAGTAGACTTTTGGCCATTTGGAGTTGTGGGTTTTTTTTTTTCTGTCATCCTTCACCAGGGCTGGGGGTTTTGTCCCAGAGTCGGTGTTGTGTGGGCTGCCGCAATATTGACTCCCAGTCCTTCTGGACTTTTATTTTATTTCATTCAATGTTGGCACCATATGGCAACTATGGCAACTGAATATATAACCCTATTCAGTTTCTGGCTCCAGTCTGGCCTATTAAAGGTCTCCATGCTCTGGTTTGGAGAAAAAAAAAGTGATTCCTATAGGACATACTGGTAGAGAAGTTAAAATAACACTTAGCTGCCTTTAAAGTTTCCCTTTTCTAATATGACAAACAGAAAACAAAAAGAAGGTAAATATATTTGACAAGATTTCACATAAGGCCAACATATAATATGTGATGTTGAAAGCGTAACAGGTTAGTTTGAATTAATAGTACAGTTATAGTATGTACAAAATCACAGTATGTGTAAAGCCTATCAATCAGCAACATATTTGTGTTTATTTTTGTTTCATTTTGTTTGCAAAGAAAGCTTGAAACCACTGCTTCTCAGAAAGCCAGCTGCTAATAAAGCAGCTGGCTAATAAAGGCAGAAATAAATGTCTGAGGGAAATACTTAAAAGCATCCCGGTGACTTAGAGACTTGTGTCAGTAGGGACATATCATTTATTTAGGCATTTTCAGAAGTTGCAACCGGAGTGTGCACTTGCTCACATGAGTAGTTTTACTTGTGCAATCCCTTTGAATTCAAGTTAAGGTTACTCATGTGCATAACTCTCTTCAGGACTAGGCCCTTCGGCTGTTTCTTCCTCCTGAAAAGATATGAGGGAACTAATTTTTCTGATGATTAATCTCAAACACTGCACCTGCAGTGCCTGTTTTCACTTGAATGAGAAGAGATTGATTTATCTAGCTATCTTTCTGTCTGTCTTATTATCCATCTCCCGTAGCATCTCAGTACCTCAAAAAATGATGACAAACTTATCTTCCCAATAGCCAAACGTATTATCTCCACTTGCCAGATGGGGAGATCAAGGTAGGAAGCAGCAAAGTGATATGCCTGAGGTCATGTAAGAAGTTGGTGGCAAAGCCAGGCAGTGTAAAGAGGTTTCCAGACTCCCAGACCCATGCCACAATCCCACTGCTATCCAGACTTTTTAGATCATCTGAAAAGAATTAATAAATCCTGCTGCTTAAATCCCAGCTCCTGTTTGTGGGGGAGAAAACCTCGCTATGGTCCAGCACGACTGATTTCCTGCACTGCTACCTGAGCAGGGAGCTGCAAAACACACATCCCCTGGCAAGGGAGCTGCGTGGGGGCTGCAAGAAAGGAGCAGCTTCTCTTATTCTTTGAGAATAAGAAAAATATCACTGTCAAAGCTAGGATAAAAAGTAGACATCTCTTGAGGTTCCCCCTGTGATTCCCTGCAGCATGACGCTCTAGTTTGGCAGGAGCAGCAGAGGGGAAGGGGAGCACAGGGGGCTGCTCGGAGGGACCCCGGCTACAAGCATGGCATGGGCAGAGTGGTCACACCATGGGTTGGAGTCTCCTTTGGATGGGTGAATACTTGAGAGGCCAGCTGGAAGAGGAATGCTGATGGACCTGTTGGGTGTTCCCACCACTTGGCCCAATGGCAGCCCCAATCCGGCACACAAGGAGCTGAAGAACGTGTTCAGTGGTCATGTCTCCAGTGGCTGGAAAGCAATCCAGTCCTGGCCACGCTGTGTGGAAAGCTCTTGTGGTAACTACCCTTGACGCAAGGTTTTTGCATGAGTATTTCAATGTTTGTGGGCACGACTGCCTGCCAGCACTGAGGGCTTTCCCCAAAGATAGGCAATCCCATCCATCTTCCAAGGCGAACCAAGAGAGAGTAGCTCCAGAGTGAGGGACACCTACCCCAATGTGTGATCTGCTGAACACCCGGGGGAACCTGGGCTTCTTGCCTGACTCCAAATCACAGTTTGAATCCAGGCTCCCCATAGTACCTAGGGGTGACCCAGACACTGGCCATCCCTGGTGCTTCCCATCCTGCTTGTCCAGCCTCAAACTGCTGGAATGCAGCTCTGACCTGCTCCAGACAGGACCTGGGTTCATGGTGATCCCACCAGGAGCATGGCAGGAGAGGCCATCTGGCAAACTCCCAGGTGTCCCAACGTCAGTGGAGGAGACATTCTTGTGGATACAAGCCGGAGCACTGAGCCCAGGGCAGGACCACCAGCCTGCCTGCAAAGTGGTTGCCTGGACAAAGGTAAGTGACAGCAGAGCTCAGCTCTGGCAGGTGGCACCACTGAAACTGCAGCCTTGCCAGGCTGAACTACAGCAAATGGGCAAACAGCATTAATGAAATTCCACAAGTTTCAGCTTTAATTAACTTTTGTGCTGTCCCAGTGCCCAGTGGCACCTCCTACCCCCAGCACCAGGAGGACTACATTGTCCTGGCCACCAGCTGATGAAGGTGGCACCGTGGCTGTCCAAGTGCCTGGGCATGACCTGGCTGGGTACCGATGTGACTGCTGGGGATAGCAGAGCCCACAACAAAGCTGGCTTTGTCCTCTTGCCCCAGACTCAGCCAACTCCCAGAAGATGTCCCTGCTGAAGCCATTTTAGGGTGCACTGGAGGAGGAACTGGCTCACTGCAGGTTAACTTTTCTGGGTACGTCAGCTCCATTGCTTTAAACAGGGCTACAAGCAGAGAGGACCTCACCTTTCTTTTTTCTTAATATGTATCTTAATGTGCAGTTGATGGGGCTAGTTATCTTGTCAGGGGCCTGGGGTAAGCAGGGGGCTGATGGGCGATAGCAGCCAGCAATAGCTCTTTGCACGCCGCTTTGTAGTGTGCACCCAAGTATTACAAGCCTGGATCCAATTCAAATAAATAATTAAGCACATTTCCCGGGGCAAGAAAATGAAGACTTGGAGCTGTGGTAAGAATGAATAAGTACGAGACCTCTAGACCTGCAGTGCGCGCACACAGCATGTGACTGACAGTGGGTTTCTTGCAGCCATCACATCAAAAGACTCCAGAAAACTGCTGTGCCAGCTGACACCGAGAGGCGAGGCTTTGGCCCCACCAGCACTGCTGGAGGAGGGGACCCTTGTAGGAGGGGATTTTGACTGGGGACCCAGTCCCCAAACTGTGGGACTTGGGATTTTGAGTAGCCCTAGGAAACTTTGCTGTGCTTCAGATGGTGTCATTGATTTTAGCATGTTGGTCTTTGAGTGAAGAGGAAGATAAAGGTCTTCCTCTCCCCCAGTCTCACAGCTGGAGGGCAGGCAGAATGTGAACCTCCAGGTAGGACCCCAAAGGAGAAGCGAGTTGTCACTTGTGTCCCCACAGGGCTCCTGGCTTCCTCCAGGGCTGGCTCTCTTCCCATCTCCCACCCCAGCCCACCCGCTCGTCCTGTCCCACTCCTGGCAGGACTCAGGGCACCCTTATTTCCTCAGAAACATTGGTGCAAGCCTTAAAAAAGGAGTGAGTGCTAAACCCCATCACTACAGATCCTCCCATCATGTAGGCTGCTGTGCTGGGGATGCCTGGTGCCCAGGATCACTGCTTGGCACATGGGGCTCTTGGTAGGTGCGCTGGGAAAACGGGTCAGCATAAAAGCCATCCTTTTCCAGAGCATGCTTAGGATGCCTCCTAAATGTATTTCCAATATGTAAAACAGAGCGGGGAAGGCTGGGGCATGGGCAGCCAGAAGGCTCTACACACACCTGAGTGCTTGACATGATGCTACAGAGGGAAGGAGTCAAAATTAGGCTCCCCAAATCTTCACCCATTTCCCCAGCCAGGCTTTTTGGGGCCAGCTGGAATCTCTGCAAAGGTTTTTCCATTTTGGAGAATGTCACCTTTGAAGCAAGGTCTGCATCTTGCGGCAGGTTGATGCAGCACAAAACGCTCCCAAGGCACCGCTCAGGTCTGCACATTTGCCACCAGCTCCATCAGGGGACCATTATAAAACAGACACCTGATGTCACTGTTTGAGTTTGCTTTTTGGCCCGTTCTTCTCCAATAACTTGAGTTTTTCCTCTTCTCTCCCTGTAAGTTGGTTTAAACTTACATTTTATTTAATTGCCTTTGGGGATCTTGGTTTCTTTTCAATTTTGTAAATAACTTTTCTCACATTTTAGGGGAAAAGAAGTGCAGCCCAGTGTTTCGTGCATCCCTCAACAGATGCTACACAGCCACCTGCACTACTGTCATAGTTGTTTGGTGGAGGGACAGTCAATATGTTCTTAGTTTTTAGCAATTTTGCTATTGTCAGTTGTCTTTATGAAAAAAATTCTGAAAAAGATAATTCTTGACAAAAAACCCCACCCAAGAGTACTTAATTTTCCCTGGTACACCTATAGCTCCCCTCTGCTCATGTGCTCAACTGGTTTGGGTTTTCCCCTCTCCAATTCCTGGTATCCCTTGCACCTCATGCAGCCCTACCCTAACCCTGGATCCACACCAGGTCTTTTCTCTCTCTTTTCATCATTCTACTTATATTTCCTCACTATTTATGTTTTATTCAGCCTTCTTGACTCCGCCCCAGACCTTCCCTTCTCTTCTACAGCCTGAGTCCTCCCTAGCCTTTCCCTCTTTGCTTCTCTTTGGGGTTTCAGAGCCTTCCCTGAAAAAGGCACAAGCACTCAGCAAGAGACAGCCAACTCTGAGGGGACAGTGGCACAAAGTCTTCATTTCTAGAAAGGGCACAGACCAAGCTTGAGCCCTTTAGACATCTGTGAACCTTGGGAGTACATGTTACTGAACGGACTATGTAGTGTAAGGCTGTGCCCCAGCTCTGCCTTAGTTATTTCTTTGTTCTTTACCTTATTTCAGAAGCTGTCACACGGTGAAGAACATTAATTTGCTTCAAGGATTACACTTCAATAACTTCAAAATTGTCTTTCAGATCATGACCTGGAGGAGATTTCTTGGAGGTAGCTGCCTCCAAAAGAAGCAAGTCTGCAACCTGTCAGTGAAAGAGCTACTGCAAAATTCCTTTGCCATTGCATCCTCTTGCCACCACACATGGACAATGCTGCACAGAAGCATGGCTGGGACTAGTAACAGTTGATATTTCTGGTGACATATCTATCCAAAGAGGTTAGTACCTTGTTTGAAATAAGGGTTTGTGCCTGTTCGTCCCCAGGAATGAGGAAACTGTACCAGAGGAAACTCATCCAGGCAAAGTCTAAGAGCAACGGCCAGACTGAAACTGGGCTCTCCATGTTAAAAGTGAGGCTGACAACCTTCCCCAAATGCACACATGCAAACAAATTCTTATCCTGGAGGGGTAGGAAAGCACTTGTCTGGAGGATTTATATTAAGTAAACCAAAATACATGTCCTCCTGATGGTAGGACAAGTGCAAGATAAAATAGCAGGAAGCTGATGAGGCCAAATGCAAGCAAGAAATTGTCTTATCTAGAAATTTGTGATATGAATATGAAGTTATTTGTCCTGTCAGAATACCAAATAAGATGATATAAACCAGTAAGATGGGATCTCACAGATTTGATAGCTGTTTTATGCACTCATAAGTAGTCTACATCTATAGAGAACATGAGACATATTTCCTTAAAAAGTTGTTATCAGGTTCTGGAACTATTGTATTCAAGCCCTGAAAAAGTAATAAGGAATGGGTAGGTAGAAATTAGCCCTACCTGAATATTAGAGCTGGGTAGTGGTACAGCAATTTAACATGTGTCCATCAACATCAATCACAGTCTAGGCTCTAGGTGAGAAGATGCAGAAGCTTGGTGCTTCCATTGTCAGAAACTTCTGTCTGACACCATACAATCTTTAGGACCCACAGCTTTTCTGTGAGAAATTCCATCCTTGATTTCTGTGAAGCCTCAAGAAAGGACTTCCATCCAGAAGGATCGTGTCTATCAGGAAGCTTGGAGTCCTCCTATCTGGGAGTAGAGCTGGAGAGACTTCGTGTTTTCCTTCACAAAAGTAAGTTTTTTCAGATCTTTCCCATTTGTAGGAGAAAGAGGTGGGAAAACACACTAAAAAAGAGAAAGCTTAACCTGTGTATTCTAGGTATAATTCATTCATCATCCAAGACGTAATCCTGAACAAGAGCTGCTAGACATGGGACCTGGTGCTGAGAAGACTGTTCCTAGATCTGGGCACTTGCAGACAGAAAGAAAGCTGTTCATGTTAATACGGACAATGTCCATGAAGTGTTGGCTAAAAAATTCTGCTGATTTGTTCTTAACTTGAATAAGAAAAGCTCCAAATATTAGATGAGTTGCGCTGATTTGGTAATAAAGTTTTATACACAGAACACAGCTCTTTGTATGTTTTTATACAACCTGGCTTTTCCAGGAATCATCCACTCACAAAAAGTCTAAGATAACTCCTACTTTCTGTCTGAAGCATCTCTTCAGTAGTAGAGAACCATGAAAGAGCCTGCTGAAACAGAAAGCTTAGATTTTTTTCAGGTGTGTTTTAAATAAACTCCATGTGTCCTACTGAGGTTGATGCATTTCTTATATCCAGATTTACAGAAGTCAAATTTAAAGCACGGCAACTAGTAAGGCTCTTGTGGCAGAAACTGGTGTAGTCAGAAATCTTATTTGGACAACTAGTCAATGAGAAAAACTCTTTCTTGTAACCATGTCAAGATGATGGGTTCATTTCTCCTTTGGGAGCATCAAGAGTAAGTTCAGTCAAATCCCTGAAATTTTCCTGGTATACAAGTCTCAGCAGAAAGACAATTGGGCACTTACAGCATTTAGGAGAGTGATATGAATGTCACAACATGTGCCACTTTTCCCTGCAGTGTCCGTGGAACTGGAAGAGAGTATACACTATCTGAAAGGTGTTCTGGATACCTTCTGGAGATGTTCCCATAAACGTTATCCGAACAGGACCGTCCATACACACCTGTGGCTTATAGAGAGTCTAAAAATCCTGAAGGCATTGCTGTAAATGGTAACTTATCGTGGATTTGAAGAGAACCTCAGAATAACTCTGAGGGCTCCAGACCACATTGCTGTATGCAATGCTCTAGCTACCCACAAGTTATATTCCAGGTACCACCAAACTTTAGCTAGATGCTCTTCTTCCTTAAGTCATCCAGTAAATAAACCACCAGCAGGACAGGTCTGCCACAAGATCATACAATCACTCCTCACTTACAGCTTTTGACAACTGGAAGTGCTTGGAAAACAATTCCCGCTGTGTGTTTCATGTGCTTAGAAGTCTTTCTTCCTGATTTCTTGCACAGTCCAGACAAGATCTTGATCTCTATGGGGCAGGTAGCAGTACTGTCCACGCAGACACCAACTTACTGCTGAGAGCCCTGCTAAGGAAGTGTAACCTACCTGCCTTCCTGAATACAGCCATGAAAAATCACCTTCCTGTCAAGGTAAATTAATATTTTATTAAAAACGGTTGTCATATAGAACTAAATCCCAAAGCTGTGAAGTATAAAAGAGGCTTTCAAGCTGACTTTCCTTGAACTGTGGCAGCTTAAGAATTGTTGCCATTACTGAAGCTTATCAGGAAATCATTTGAAGGGCTCAAAGGTTAAGAATCTGTGTTTTCATCTGGACACAAAGGTGAAAGATCAGATGGCCGATCTCAGCTGTTCATGTTTTGTCTTTTTATCATCATCTTCAAATGAATCAAGGAGCTGTTCATTCAGTTTCACGAGGGCAGGGCTTTCTTAGCCATACCCAGACTTTTCAGGAGAGACGGAAGACCGTTCCTGAAGACAAACAGCCAGAGTCGGTGATATTTTTTGTTATTTCTATCACAGCAATATTTCAGGAAGTCCCTGAAATTAGACAGCCCATGACATTAAGTTTTGTACAAACATGTAATACAAAACATGAGCTCTGCCATTACTATTCAAAGAAAGACAACAGGTGGATAAAACAAGCAGATTGGACCGAAGGCTGGAGAAGGAGAAAAAAGAAAAAAGATGAAAAGCAAGAGGGAAGTAAAGTCCACAGTAACCAAAGAAGATACAGTCTCTAAATATACAACAGAGCAACAGACTGAGCCTGCTGCACTCATCCGAGAAGATAAGCCAGGAGTCTCTCAAATACAAATTCTGGAGTAAATCCTGAGTTCCCCCCTGGGAACTTTGGGTCAAACCACGGTCTACCTCAAGGTGCTCCGCAGGTGCAATGCACTTGATGGAGGAGCTGCAGAGAAACATGGAGGATGCACAAGAACAGGTAGCAATGGCCACGGCTACCCTGCTGGTGCTGTGGCTGCCAGGTCTGCATCTCCACTCAGAGCAGAAACACACTTGAAGTTAAGCCACAAAACAAATGCTTGTTCCCATTTCGTGGGGAACACTTCCCATCACGGAGACTTTGCAAAGTCAGTGAGAGATGAGTGACTGCTCGTGCCTACAGCGTGTCCCTCCTGGTGTCCCAGCCTCTGGCTCCCACTAAGGAGAGAGCAGCTGTCTCTTCTTCCACATGTGATGCTCCAAGGATCTTCGTCAGTACTTTTAAAAGCCTCCACAGTGCAGCACCTCTGGGCACAAAGAAACAAAATCCCCCTTAGGAAGAAGCAGTCTTAGCCTAAAAAGACTCCTCCATGGAAAGAAGATGCATCTTTCTCATCCCTTACAGGCTCAGGGGGGAGGGAAGGGCTGCAGGCAGATAGATTTTCATGTCTGTCTTTCTTTCGAACCTGGAAGACAGCAGACAGGTGGGTTTCCTGAGAGCTTAAGGACTGACTGTACAGGAGAAGTAAAATATGGGGAAAACAGGAGAGTAACTCATTTTAGGGAGACGAGGCAATCTGAAACCAGGATCTACCCTATGCACCATGCTATGCTTGTGTATAAGAAAGCCTCACAACCACAACCTGCCTGGAGCTTGCATCTTTCCCAACCATTCCCACTGCTCCCAAGTGTCCCCAGCACAAGGGTGGCTTGGCCCAGAAGGACCTCCGCTGTCATCCTTCCACATGCTGCCCTGAAACATCCTGCGTGCGCTCAGCACCACCGGGTTATTCCCCAGCCTAGTTTCACGCAGCTACTAGAGCCTTGACATTCATTACACAAAAAAGCCCGTAAGTGAAGAGATGCCAGTAGTCACCCTGGAAAGCAAACACAATTGGGTAAACTGTGTCTGGTGGGAATGAAGGCCAGTCATCCAGGCAAACTGTGATCACCCGCTGTGCTGCAGTCCTTCTCTTACCTGGGCCAGTGTGATCCAGGGCTTTGAAAAGCAGAAAGAAAGTCTTGATTTTGATGCAGCACGCCACAGACAACCTTTCAAGGCAAAGCCTCATGATAGTCCATATCATGGAAATATAAAGATCATTATAATAATAACGAATAATAAAAGCAGTATATGTCTGCAACCCAGTACCTATGTCATAAAATCATAGAATCATAGAATCATTATGGTTGGAAGAGACCTCAAAGATCATCAAGTGCAACTGTATACCTGACGCCACCATGCCTGTTAAACCCGCTAAACCATGTCTCAAAGTGCCACATCTAAACGTTTTTTGAACACCTCCAGGGATAGTGACTCCACCATCTCCCTGGGGAGCCCGTTCCAATGCTTAACGACTCTAACAGTAAAGAATTTCTTTCTAAGGTCCAGCCTGAATCTCCCCTGGTGCAACTTGAGACCGTTTCCTCTCGTCCTATCGCTAGTTACCGGGGAGAAGAGCCCAATCCCCACCTCACTACAACCTCCTTTCAGGTAGTTGTAGAGGGCGATCAGGTCTCCCCTCAGCCTCCTTTTCTCCAGACTAAACAACCCCAGCTCCCTCAGCCGCTCCTTGTAAGACTTTTTCTCCAAGCCCTTCACCAGCTTTGTTGCCCTTCTCTGGACACGCTCCAGCACCTCCATGTCCTTCTTGTAGTGAGGGGCCCAAACTGAACACGGTATTCGAGGTGTGGCCTCATCAGTGCGGAGTACAAAGGGATGATCACTTCCCTGGTCCTGCTGGCCACACTGTTTCTGATACAGGCCAGGATGCCGTTGGCCTTCTTGGCAACCCGGGCACACTGCTGGCTCATGTTCAGCCAGCTGTCGACCAACACCCCCAGGTCTTTCTCTGCCGGGCAGCTTTCCAGCCACTCGTCCCCAAGGCT
>NW_009637391.1:0-24466 GCF_000690535.1 Cariama cristata | reverse complement strand
AATAGCCCCGTCCGTCAGGGCCCGCGGCGGGCGTGGGCGGGAAACCGCTTTTTAATGAGATGGGGCTGTACGTGCGTGTTGGGAACGGCAGTACCACTCGTGTCGTGTTTTCTGAGGCACAAACCTGACCTTTTTTTGTGCACGAGCAGGTAATCCTGCCTGCCTGTCCCGTGCTTCTCAGTTTTCGCTGTAATCGGCCGCGGTGCCGGTGTGTGAGAGGTATTCAGGGCTCAGAGCCTTGGTGCAGTGCTCCTTCAGAGGTCTGACACGCGTCTAGATATAAAGCAGAAAAAAACAAGGACTAGTGACTGATTTTGAAAAATAATCTTGCATTTTATTTAAGTTTGGACTCCAACCACACTGAAGTATTTAAGTCCAGTCGCTCCTTTGCTGCTGTCCCAGGACTCAGCGTTACAGTTCTGTCCAGTTGCTTGGCTCTTCCATTTTTGTGGCGATACTCTCCTCCTATTTATATACAAAAAGTAAAACTGATTTTTTTCCCACCTTCCAGACCATGCCGTAATCTGTTCTCAGGCACTCTAACTGACCTTGCTTTGTTTGTCCTCTTGGGCTTATTTTGTAAAGATCGATAGATCTGCATTTTAGCTTTCACCTTCTGCGCTGTTGCAGCCTGACTGTGCCTTGGTCTTTTCCAAATGCCATCTTCTCTATGTATTTTTGATACCGTGTGCACTCTTCATGCTCTGTTTTGAATGGTTTCAGTGTAACTGCCTGATGACTGGGGAGAAAAAAAAACCCAAACTTTGGTATGATTTTTAAATCCTCCAGTTGTGAGGTTGCTCTGCTGTACAATCTACATGCTGTTCCATTTAAACTCTATGTAAACAGAAGTGCTGGGTTTTCAAGGCCTGATCACTTACAGCTGTCTTCCAGCATTAAGTCCTGGACGGAACAGTTAACAGGCAACCCTTATGAAAATAGCTTTTAAAAATATGCAAGTGCAGTAATCCACTTGGACTGGATGAGGCTGGGGTGTACTTTTCACTAGATTCCTACACTGCTTCAGCCCACAGCTCCTATGCTGAAGATCAGTGTCAGGACAGTAATGTCCTGTTTCCTCCTTGCAGACAGCGTGGCTTCATGGTGCTAAAGAAAAACAAGTGTTACTAAATTTAAGCCTCAAGTTAAACTTCAGGTTCCTATAGAACCAGCTTCATATCATGGCTGTTGCAGCTGTCTCGCTTCCACTGCGTTTTCAGCTGGTTTAAGTGTCTTTGAGGATGGAAGAGTCTGAGCAGTCATTGTTGTAGCATATGCTGATTCCCTTACTGCTATTTAAGGTAGGCCACTGTTAGTAATTTTGACATAGCATTTTAGCATTCTTTCTTTTGACTGCCTGTTACTGGCTTACTGAACAGCATTTGGTATATGAAACACTGTACAACGGACTCTGGAGCAGTTTAAGGTAGGGACTCTGGAGCAATTTAAGGTGATGAAACAATCTTACAGAACTGATGTTCTTGAGAGGTTTCCTTGAAGAAGTACAGAGGTGGATGAAAATGGCTGGAACAATAAAAAAAAGGCAATAGAAGGTTGTGGGAGTAGACCATAATGTATTACCAAATAGTAACACTGTTTTAATATCCAGTTGTATTTTTGGAGGGCATTTCCAAACTAGTACAGAAGCAGGCAAGAATCCTCAAATCCTCTTCTTTCAAATAAAGATTAAGAATTACTGTTCTATTTTTACAGGTTATCTTATGAATGAAAGAGCTGAACAGATTGTTCATGAATTCTAGAGGGCACCTAGGTTGAAGCAATGGAGAGAATGGTACTAGTATGCATTTTATTTTTAGACTGTAAAAAGACATTGATTTCAAGGGAAAAATTGTTCTTTCTGATTGCAGTAAGTAGCAGCAAATACAGGAGATAAACTCTTAGCCAATTCATAAACTTCTAATGACTTGGTTCGTTTGACACCTTACGGGGGGGCCTGCAAGCTATGATCACACGTATCATTTCTTGACAATATCTGGTACTTGTTCAGGTTTCACAGAATACACATTTTTGTATTTTGTTTTACAAGCACTTTTCTGTGACTTATTTTGTTGGAGAACATGCACCGCAAGCCTCTTGCTTAGAGGGTCTTGAAGTTTCTGCTTGTTTGTTGAATCCGTCTTCTCATTTAGAATTTGTTTCACAGGAGCCGTGGAGATGTCTCGTAAGAGCCCTTTTGCCTCCTGGCTTTGTGCTATGCTCCACTGCTTTGGAAGTTACATACTTGCTGATCTGTTACTTGGAGAATCACCTATTGATTACTTCAGTAATAACTCCAGTGTCATCCTGGCCACAGCAGTCTGGTGAGTCTGAGGCACTTCACCCAATTTATGAAGTGTGAGGTGCCGCTGGCTGTGTACAAAACCATCCGGTGTGAAGAGAGGTATTCTGTTTGTGTGACACACATGTATTATCTTGCTTGGGTTAACTGGGGAAAGAAGAGGTGGGGTGAGGTAGTCTTTGAGTCTTTTGTATTCCTAGATCTAGTTTCCAGTTTCTCTGACCAGTTGTCTAATGCTTTGATTGTATGGGCTGGGTCCCGTCAAATTGCTGGGCATTTCTATTCATAGCTGCTGCGGCTGAACTGTGGCCAAACCACAAAAGCAGCATGCACTGCACCGATACTGCATATAGTAGATGAGTGGCACACGCTGAAGATCTGGGGCATTTTATTCATCATATTAGTGAAATGTGCTCAAATTAACCACAGTTACTCCAAGTTTAATTTCCTCAGTGTCTGTGGGTTGTATGTGCTTTTGGATGACAGAACTTCCATTTCGTTCTCCCTGACATAATTCAGGCTAACACCACAGTACTCTTAATCAATCCTCTCTGTACCTCCCAGATCAGGAAAAACAAATGGGTCCTTAAACTCTTTGTGGTTTTGTTCCAGGTATTTGATATTCTTCTGTCCCATGAACCTCTTCTACAAGTGTGTTAGCTTTCTGCCTGTGAAGCTCATCTTTGTGGCCATGAAGGAGGTGGTCAGAGTTCGCAAAATTGCGGCTGGGGTTCACCATGCTCATCACCGTTACCACCACGGGTGGTTCATTATGATGGCTACTGGATGGGTCAAAGGTGAAACATGAGCTACTCTTAATGCAGCAGGGAGGCACCCAGCCCTGTGGGGAGGGACGGGAGAGTCTGTGAGCGAAGGTCAGGGTGACCACATCGCTCGGTGCTGACCAGCAGCCTGGTTAGTGGATGTGGTCAGCTGGCTTCGATCAGTCAAGTTCCCTAGAACACAGGTATTTAATCAGACTTGAAGAATGGTTGTCAGTTGAGTCATCATGTAGCTTTAATGGAGGCACGAAGAACTAGAGACACTATGAAATATGGGTGTAAAATTCAGGAATTCTTTATTCTTTCTCCTGTGTTCTACTGTCTCTGGCCTCGCCTGTCTTTTCAGGGGGTTTCTATCACTGTCGAAACAGCCCAGTCAGTTTTCCTTTAGCTTTTGTTTGGAGCAAGCATTTGAGCATCAGTAAATGGAACAGAAGCAAATGCTCTGTCCCTGCATCAGGACACACTTCATAGAAAGTTTAGAAAGTGTCTGCAGTGCTCTGCTGTTTTAGGCTAACTTTTACATTTGGGAAGAATGTCATGAACCTTACATTCCCCTTAGGTTATCCTTATCCTTTGGGGATCTAGAAGAGACAGGAGAGCTCTCTTCTGGTGTGGCAGTTCTAGCTGTTCACTTCTTCTGTTTCACAGGTTCTGGTGTTGCCTTGATGTCTAACTTCGAGCAACTGCTGCGTGGGGTCTGGAAGCCAGAAACAAACGAAATTCTTCATATGTCCTTGTAAGTAGGTAGCCTGTAAATTCTCTGTCAGACCAAAAAAGGAATTTAAAGTACCATTCAGGACTGGACGCAAATGATGCAAACCTTCTAGAAAATGTCTTTATTTCTCTTCTAGCCCTACAAAGGCTAGTCTGTATGGCACAGTCCTCTTCACTCTGCAACAAACTCGCTGGCTCCCTATCTCTGAAGCCAACCTCATCTTTTTTTTCACCATGTTCATGATTGTTTGCAAGGTAAGTTTACAGCAGATTTGCTCCTAACAAATCTACAGAACCAGAGAAAGGGTACAGACTTAAGCTGGGGGTGTTCACCTTCCTAAGCCACTATTGAAGGCATTGGCTGTACTTACCAGGAAAGATTGCTAAATTCTGCATTGTCTAGGCAGTATGGTAGAAGATTCTTGTGATTTAGCCTTGAGTCATGTAGCAATAGGGATTTTCATCTGGGGTAAGTGGAATGCTCCTTACGAGTTAGTATTTCAGAGCTGGTGTATATGATCTTTAACTTAAGTATTCACTGTTGCCTGGCAGGTTTTCATGACGGCAACTCACTCTCACGCCTCACCTTTTGCTCCAGTGGAAAGCTTCATCTGCCCAGTTTTCTTTGGCTCTGTTTCCAGTGGACACACTAGTCATCATCATCATCATCATCATCATCAGCATGGGGCCTCCCATGAGGTTTCCCCTCCTCCACCTCCTCCTGCAAAGTCAAAAGAGGAGCTAAATGAAGGCACAAGGAAACGGAAAGCAAAAAAAGCTGAATAAAAAAGCAACCACACAGTAAATAGGCCAAGAGAATTCTTCCAGAGCTGAGTCTCAAAGCCACCTGTGACCTCCTTTATCCCCCAGTCCTCCTCTCTCAGACTCCAGAGGAGAGGTGGAAGCCAGGACACTGCCAGGCGGGTCCCTGAATTTCATTTGTGCTCTCTGTGCTGCTGCTTGCTTCTCAGTCTCTGTCTCTCTATTCTGATATTTTCAGGGATTTGTAGATTTGTGCCAGGATGGTAAGTGGGTGCCAGTTCCCAAGCTGTCAGCAATTATGATGCAGCATTTTCAATTTATGTAAAATCTTTCACTGTGTTTATTTATGAATGGAGGTAATGGTTTGCGTCTCTGCAACTCATAAGTTCCTTTGAGTTTTCATTGACCTTTTTGATGTCTACCAAAACAACAAACTGTTTAGACACAATCAATGTGGAAATTGGATTTCATACTCAAAGAAATTAAATGGTCTCATATGAGCCTGATCTAATTTTTCCTAGCTCCCACATCTGCCATATCTCCAATTAATGTGACATTTTATATGCAGTAAGGACATTGACTCTGTTTCTCTCACCTAAGTTCTCTCTGATTCTTAATGGATAGAACATTGTCACTTTCTTAACTAAGTCTGTTTGCAAGAGCTTTGAAGCTGTGAAATGCTCCGAGTGCTATGTATTGGTACAGGTATTATTCTAAACTGTTGTGTAGCATTGCTGCACGTTGTTAATAATAGTGTATCCCACCTCAAACCTGATCATATTTAACTAGGGAAGAAGCATGGTTCTGGTTTGTTTGTAATCCTGTGGGATACAAGAAGGGTGTGTGAGTGTAAATAAGTATTTATTACTATTTATTTATAATTGCCTGGGCACCTACTTCATGGACCTGAATCTGGCTTTTTTAAAATGTTGCATCTTTATATCGAGAATTGGATACTTCTAAGTATGGTCCTAAGCCCACAGCTACATGCTGGTTTGTGCTTGAAGCAGTGAATTTGGTGTGTTAAAGGACAGCCTGGACCCTCCCACTGGATGCAAGAAGGAACGCTTCCTGTGTTCTTAATTTAAAGATCTAAAGGCTGAAGACATGGATTTCACTCCAGCTGATTAAAACTACTTTAAAGGACTGATAAAAGCACACCAGGTGAAGATACCGATTCTCCTTTGTAGGTCCCTTTCGGCCAAACTACTGGTCTGTGAAAGCAGCTTGTGCCCAGTGAGTAAAGAAGAATACAAAATGCCTTGCATGGCTCAGGGAGGAGTCTGTCAGTTCGTTCATGTTCTGCTTAGTGAATGCTGGCTTTTAGACCAGTTTTAAGCTGGTTTTATAACTGATTTTGTTCTTGTAAGTGTCATCATCCAAGGGCTGGGATCGCTGCGGTGAAAATGGCATGCACGGGGATGTAGCTCTGGGCTTTCAGTCAAGCAGCATGTTGCCATCCCCAGCAATAAGGTTTGCTGGTGTTGCCTTACAACTGGGAATACATATAAATAGGCAGATTTAAGAAAAGCATTTTTATTTTTTGTGTCCCTGTTCAAAACTGAAATTGATGGTTAATTAAAAATAAACAAAAAATCCTGTATACAACCAGATGAAAGCCAGTACAAAAGGTCAAATGATTTGTGGGCTTGGGTTTTGACAGTGCCTTAATTTTGTGAGTTTCCCTCTCCTTCAGGAATTCTACCTGACAACTCAACTGTCTGGTTTTGCCAGATACTGGTCTACTGAAACCTGATGTATCACTAGCATGCACAAGACTGTAAATGTTTTATGAGATGTCTGATTCAAGGGGAATTTTGTTTTATAAAAGCCGTCAACAAATAAAACTTGTGAAGTGACTCTAGTTGTCCACTGGCACTTGAGGAAATATGCGTGTTTCTTTTACACTTGCCAGTCTCAGAAGCCAAACACTCCTTGATCTACTTAAAGTCTCCTTGACCTGATGACAACATGATTCTAACTGAAGAGAGAGATCACACTTCGGTATGTCCTACAAGTATGCCTGAGCATGTTATAAATGGAAATAACATGGTAAAAGGTCCGTTGCTTTGGTTGTATTTGTAGTGTTGTCCTCCACGCAGACTTTCTGAGATTTCAGGGAGGGAAATAAGGAAACTAACTTCCCTTGGTGTTTATACCAGTTGACTTTCTCTTTCCTTTTGTCGCTATATGCTATTTACCTAGGACAGGTAAATATACACACTCGCATACAACCACACACACACACAATTCTAGCATACTTATATGGAGTTTCAATATTTCTATTTAAAACTGAAAAAAATCAAAATGCTTTGAACGAGTGAGAATATTTAGCGTGGTACTGTTAGCTACTGCTCTGCTTTCTAAGTGCCAGAGTCCTTGCTCTTCAAAGTCTTTTGCACTGAGTCGAATCATAGCTTCTAACCAAGAACAGACAGGAGAAATGTTCCAAGAGATGTTAAATCAAAGCTCTGTACACCTTCAAAGTACCTTATCTGGAATGGGATTAATACTGAGAAGACAACCACCATAAAGAAGAATCACAAGTTTCATTTAGTGAAGCCTTTCATAGAGAGATGGAAACTTTCTTGAGTTTCCATGGCTCAGTGCTGGTCGTCTCTGGTACAATTCCAGACAGGTGTCCTTCATCCCAAGACGCAAAGATGGATCTTTCAAAAAGCAGCGTATTTTAACCATTGCCGCAGGGACACAGGGTTCTACAGGGCTCCTTCTACACTTCTGGGAAGCCCCACTTCCCCTGTACATACGCTTCTTCTGTAAGACTCTGCTCCAACCAGAATGAAAATGGTAGCTAGGCATTTCCTAGAGGGATGGGGTAACTTGCTTCCATGGCACAGAGATGGGAGTGATGAGGAAAACATGACGCAGTCAATCTACCTGGCTCACTAAATGAGGACCTGCAAAGGACTATTTATTTTCTGAAGGGTTTCACTTGTCTCCCTCCAGATCTAACTCTTTTAAAATATTTATTAATGCTCCTTCATTTATCAGGGCAGTTGAGAATATAAGTTGCATCAGAGTGTGGGATTTACAGTCTCTGTATGACCCAACCAATGAAAAAGGTCAGTGCAAGCCTTATGCGTATTTTAAAACTCCAGAAAAAAAGCGTTAGAATGTTTTGTGTGATTTAACCATTCTCCTCTCCCGTGACATCCATTTCAGCATTATCAACAAATTTTGGTCAGGACCTGGACAGAACAATAAATGAGCAGGCTGCTGAGAGTAGGTATTTCAAGTGCTTTGAGAAATGCTGTGGTGTCTCAAGAGTCTCATGCTGTGCAGAATGTTCCTAGCTCCAAACTCCGCTGCAACACAAGTTAGGAGAGGAGCACACCAGGGCTTAGACTTCCATGGGACAGACGTCATTCCCTCCAAAGATATTCTGATCTGATAACTCCTGATACTAACTCCAGTGAGAGGTAGCTAAATTTAGCAATACGTTTAATCCTCAAAGAGGCCCTGGTTGTCTGATGGAAAAAGCAAAGTGCTCCAGTTGCTGTTCTCAGCATTTCTTGTTGATTGACGGGTTTCCCTTTTCTGTTACACAGAGTGAGCCAAACCCAGCGTCTACAGCTTTTTCATCATTGCAGACCAGCTTCACAGACAGGGAAAGCTCTACAGCCCTCACTCAGTTTGTAGAAAGAAAACAAAACCCATAGGATAATTTTACAGAAAACATTAATAATTCCTCACAGCAAGTGAACTGAAGTAAAAAAAATGGGAGGCCAAAGGAAAGAATTTCTATACTGAAGAGCTTATGTGAGAAAGGGCAAAGCCAATACAATAGAGCGCCACGCTAGAGCAACCAGTGTTCCTGTTTTCCCCTTCTTTTATTATTAATGACAGTATGTACATTCTTCCACATTTTGTCCAAAGAGTAACCAAATTATATAATCCAGCGAAGTGGAAAGACCCAGAAGGTAAAGATGGATGTTACCTTGGCCATCTCCTGAGCAACAGAGAAGTTGTTCCTTTTAACATGTGCCAGATGATCAGCTGCCAAATGCCTGCCTCTTCTTCCTGCAGCCTATTTCATGGCTGTATGGTGCTTTAAAGGTGTAAAGCACTAGATCAGTGCTGAAAGCACCAGTCCAAATAGCACATAGGACACCTAGAAACTTTAAAAATTAGAGCTTTATGCATTTCACAGTAGCACATCTTTATTTGGGCCTTAGCTATAATTGTCTACTTTACGGTTCTTGGGCTATTCTTTGAAGGACCTAACTGGCTACTGTAAGACACAAGAGACAGGATTATACAGAAGGTAAGGCTGGTATAGCATGGCATTTCCTATGACCTTAGATACCCAGCTTTTTGCTGCAGCAAAGATTTTTCTCTCAAGGTATTTTAGTTCTTTGCCAAAATAATGAGAAAGCAGAATATATATTTATAAAAGATTTTCTAGAAAGCTCACAAAGATAGTTTGGATTTAGTATGAGCTTCTTCCATCTCAACTAGGAAGACAGGAGGCTGACAAGGCAAACTACTGCTAGCAGTGGAGAAAATACGCTGTTGATACCAAAGCTGAGACAGTCACTCTGCACACAGAGGGCTGATGTTTGCCTCTTTAGGATGCTCTTACTGTTGGCCTCAAGGAGATCTGGTTTGTCCTGTGTGCTCATCCACTGTAAGGAAAGGCCAATTAAAGGGGTTTGGATTTCATCAGACACCAACAGTGTGGTTCTTCCTTGGTAAACACCCACAAAATTACCTCCCAGCTAAGAATTTAATCCTGCTCTCATGTGGTCTGTAAAGGCAGCAGTCTGTGAGCAAGCTGTTGGGGGCTGATGGCTCATGGAACAGACAGATGGTGAGAAAACAAGTTCCCTATCATGCCAGAGCCCACGCTGCCATCCTGACTCACAGTTGCTACTCCTGACTCACAGTTGCTACTCGCTTCACCTCTGTGATGACATTTCTGACAAAAAGGAGATGTTGATAGTGCTAAGATCAAGATTCATGAGTATCTTTGCGTCTGGTCTCTCTTTTACACCTGTGCATTTGCATCTTTCACACATTATCCCTAGAAAAAGTACCATTTATAGTATTTTCTATCATGACCCTTATCTGTTTCCTTTATGTTCCAAAAAAGAATTTGGGGAGGGAATTTTTAAGAGAGCTTGCAAATGCAACCTTTTAGGAAGAATCAGTGTGAGACAGTGATTTCATCTTAGCTTTAGGGTATGCGTAGGCTATAGCTGTGGAATGCAGGAAAACAAGTCTGATATGTTTAGAGGCTTGAACATTTCTGTAGCCTGAGGAAATCCAGAATGACCCTGGAAAAGATTTGGTTGGTTGATTTTGTTTGGTTTTGATTTACAAATTACAGAAACTCACCAGAAACTGTAGCACACACTCCGCATTCCTACGGAAAGCAAGCTGCTGCTTTTCCAATTATCCCAGCCCCTGATGCTTCTCAATCGAGCTGGCAGATCTTGACTTTCCAAAAAAAGATCTGCTAGCTGGGGACTTCTGGTCCCACTGCAACCAACTGCTTGAATCAGTGAGTGAGCTAGTTTTCTTTGATTTATTAGTGACAAGAATTGGTGTTATCAGTACTAATGACAGGTATATGCAGCGTGAAATGCACACAGCATGTCACAGATTGCAGTGCCTTGAAGAACAGTCTAAAAATCCATGACTTCAGAGTGCTAATGTTGGCTTAAATTAGATTTAGAATAATGTAGGCTAAACCCTAATGTAGGCTCTCTGCAATGTTTGTCTCTTAAGGTAAGACGCTTCGTCTCCCTGCCTGTTTGATTTATGATAGCTCAGGATATCGGTTAATCTCTTCTTATTTGGCTAGATGACCATGGAGATTAATCAAGTATTGTCTGCAAAAGGAGCCCCTAACTACAGATTACCAATTTTTCTTTAATTATTCCTCTGTATGCCAGAGGGATACAGAGAGGGTCCAGACAAGGATAGACACCAGCCTCTTAAGTCTCTTTGCACGAGAGAAACAGAAAAAATACAGCAGCTGCTCTGGCTGATACCGGTTTTCTCTGTTTCCTGGAAAAGGCAAAAAGCCACAGAAATAATACATTATAGTCTCCTGTGAGAAAATGTGGAAGCAGAAAGTGGTTCTGAGCGTGTGAATCTGCTTGGCTGGTATAGCACCATCTCTGCTTCCACAGGACATAGAGAAATCAGCATTTCTTACAGGAAAAGCTATACTGATCAAATACAGAAACACGTATTGAAACAAACTGAAATAGCAACGTGCTGTGAATATTGGAAAACAGACTAGTATGGAAGAAAAACATTGAAAAGCATGCTCTGTAAACACGAGGGGGAAACACCTATTCTGCTAGGGCCTCTGGTGAGAAGTTTGCAGCAGTTACCTTCTCTCTCTGAGCATTCCAAGGGCATTCGGACAAAGATGTTATTCTTCTACTTGTTCTCTGTTGACAGCTGCAGTTTCCTGCCTTTGAGCCCAACCATTGACACTACGGTGTCACTACGGGTGAGCACTGTGGCGGCACACGCTGATCCCCTCGGTGGGGGGCTCAGCAGGTGGGTCATGGATGTGGTCCTGCACTACACAACTCAAAACTAGCAGCAACAGCCAAACAGCTTATGTCCAAACAGCTGGAGTTCTACTGTTAGCTGTAGTATCCCTCAGGCAGTCTTTTTTCTTCCCTCTTTCTGATTTTTGCCTACTTGCTGGTTTTTTGTAAATTACTAAATTTTTCTTTCTGTCTTTTCCCATGTGCTGCTCTTTTGGGGATAGTACCCAAGTCCAAACATAGCCACAAAGTAGTAAGTATTTATTGTGCACAGTTTAAATGCCTTTTAGTAAATTCACTCTTGGACAGCTTGACAGAAGGCAAATAGTGACAGGGCATAGGCATACTCCCTGGGTATTAAGAAACCTGCTTTAAATGGCTGAGAGTGCCTGAACCATAAACGATATCAGTACTGGCAGGCTTACATGATGCTAAAATTTCTAAAATAGTCAAGGGTAGTGAACAAAGGGACCTCAGGTGTACAGCACCACCTTTCGCACCTTAGAGACCCTGGGGATCCTGCCCAAGTGACAAATACTGGTTGCTACAGAGATATCTGTCTTCTTCAAATACAGAAGGATCGCTCCAGGACGCAGTGGAGTTTCGCTGCATCTCACTGCAGACAATCAAACATTTCTCACTGTTCCTGTCAAAGTGGCTGAAATTTTCCCAGGCTTCTCTTAAAAAAAGGAGCAAGACAGCTTTCTGGAGAGAGGCATCACAGACTGGTGTTCATTGCCATCAGTCATCTCCCCTTTAACAAGTCTCTGCTGAGGAGAGCTCAGGGAGTCCAGAGAGCAGCACAAGCTTTACTCCAGATACACGCCAGCATCTTCTCTGTGGGAATACTACTGCTGTGCAATAATCGCTCAGTGCAGCGCCATGCCTGTCTGCAGACAAGACAGCAAAGTTTGCAGGCCTTCTCAAACCCTGGGCAACACACATTTGATTCCCACCCACCACTGTAAGAGCAAGCAATATTTGTGAAGAACTTCTCTTCTTGGACAATATCCAAATATTTCCCACTTCCTCTGCCTACTGGGACACAGTTGCCAGACTGAGCTCCTGAAGTAGTAACTGGCAGTGGGTAGCAATGACTCAGATTTTCAGGAATTACAAAACTCAGTTTCCCCTTCTTCTGAAAATCATTCACTCTGTCTCCATTTTTAAATGAGAAAAGACAGGCTTAGATAGGCTCTCAGTTCCACAAAAAGTGCCTTCCAAAGAAAGAAAATACCGCAGCATCACCGCCAGTGGGATGTGACGTGATGAATACGCTGTTTGGACAGCGAGGTGTTTCCCGTCTAAGCAGATAGGTCAGCATTTACAGAAACAGTTAGAGCTGCAGTTTCTGGAAGGAATGCACGGGAACTGCAGACAATCTGAAATTAGTGGGCATATAAGGACACAGCTACTGCTAAGATTTTACATACAACACCTGTCCAGCTTGTGGCAGACCTCATATATTTTCAGTAACAGTTTTGGGATGAAGGATTTGACGTGATTGGATTTTCACCAAAAGACAGGGTTATAAGCTAAACCCACTCTCTCACTGTAAGGTTTGGAATTCACGTGGGCTGGAGTGTAAAGCCATACAAGGATTTCCTGTAACTACTGCAACCTTAGTGAGAGCTAATGAATTATTCGAGGGATATTACACCGAGAGTGCTTGCTCCTTGTTGGACAGCAGTGCAGACTTAGTAATTCCTAACTGCAGGGAGCTCTTTCCTCATCTGACACCGGCACAGACTTCATTAGAGATCACTTTTCACTTCGAACAGTCCCAAGGAAAGCTGCAGATACAGCCATTCCCTGTCCTAATTTTAGCATTCCCTCTTGTACTACTTTATCACATGATTATGTAGGGCCACGAATGTTTACATAATTTTGGGGAGAGAATACTCCAGTTCTGAAGAAATTATAATCTCATATGATAAAAATATGAAAGGAGAAAAATGTCCTTTTAATTTTGCAGGTGTGAAAAGTATCCATGAATATAAGACCTGTCTATCAGTGAACAGGAGAGGGTGCGTGCATGTGAGCACTGGGAGTGAGCACTTACGCTTGCGTTTGTGTGCATATATGCGCTTACTTTTCTTCCTATTTGCTTTGTCTTCTTATCTTAAATTTACCTAGTTTGTTGTTTGATTTAATTCACTGAATATGTCATTTAAAAGGTGTCACAAAGATTTTTCTAGAAAGTGGTAATTTCTCTTGTAAAAAGCACAGCAGGGGAAGCAGCCGTAAAAATTTCACTGACTTGAATGTATGAAAGATTCCCTGTGGGTAGCATTGCCTTTTACTGTCATTATTTATCACTGCTGAGACGGCCAAGTGTGGCTGAGTGGTCTTAAAATAGGACGGAGGATTTGCCGCAGTAAGATGTAAGAAATACATTTTTCTGGATCAATGCTGCTGTATTGTATTCTGTAAGTATGCAATCCAAAATTTTCAGATCCAGAATTTTCATATGAGCGAATAAAAACACAGTGTGACAAGCCAATATAGAACCTTGAAAATGCACTCGCATTGGTAACGTAGTAATGTGGGCTCGAGCCTGCAGACATCTGGAAACCACAGTTTTACAAGACTTAACTACAATGCCATCTATATGAACCTCAACACAGATGAGTGTTCCATCTCCTCAGAAGCCTCCTAGGAGTCAAATACTGCTGTACCTATTTCCTAGAACTTTTTGGATAAAGTATACTTGTATGCTTGAGTTGTATGGATTTCAATGCAGAGTTAGGTGGCTAATCATCTTCAAGCACCTAGATATGAGGGTTTACATCACTCTTTTGTTTCTATATTCAATTGGAAAAAAAGTTCCATGTATAAATTTCACTGGATATACTTCAGGGGTAGTTGAACTAGTCCTAATTATACTAATTTGCACAGAATTTCTAGCATAAAAGGGGCTATTGAAACATGGAGGATCTTCTATGATAACAGATAGGCTTGAAAAGTTGCAGCAAATAATCTACAGTCTTGAGGTTCCTTGTCCTGAAAGACTAAGTTGCTTACTTGGTCATCCATGATCCAAATCCCCATGTCTTTCACGGAAGAAATCCCTAACAAGAGATTTTGAATAGCTCAGTGTCTTTTGCAGAGTTCCAGTAATTAAAGTTGCATACGACTAGTGTTCAGACTGATCTAAAAATAAACGTGATAGAATGACTTAATTTTCCCATGTCACTGTTTTTACGATAGTATTGACTAGTCTAAGAATCTTAAAAAAATATTTTTGTGCAGGTAACTGACTTGAGATGGAACATTTCTGAGCTTGTAGGCCCCAATCACAGAAACACACAACTCTCTCTGGAGGAAACTGAAGCCTATCAGCAACTGTCAGGGGCTCCCACCTTCATGTAAGTGCTAGCACTGCAGTGCATACTCAATCCCTATGGCTAAAGGGAGAAATACAGAGCAGGCCACATGCACGCAAAAGGTCTACTGGACAAGTAAGGTGGCTTCCAAAAGTAAGTAGCCTGCCTGAGCAGCTTCACACATCAGCTAGCTGATGGGGCTGAGACATCAATAACTGCTAGTAGTCCCTAAAAGACAAAAGGAGCCCTGACAGGCACACACAAATAGCCCAGCCCTGAACACAGAGTCTCTTCGGAGCAGAAGATAACAGGGGTTGTGTGTATTAACTAGCAGGTATGAGGCAGATGGAGATACACATGAGGCAAGAAGCCCTTCCTCCAAGCTTGCTTCCTGCCCAATACCTCAATAGTGAGAAGGTTTTCTCAGTAACTAAGGAACAACTACAAATTCTCCATGCAAAGAACCAGAAATGAAAATGCCATAGCAACCACCAGGGACAGAGCAGGGTGTCACACTGCAAGCTGCTACCTGTTCTGTGCTTCTGCCCTACGCAAATCCCTCTGATCACTCCTTAGAAGTTAGAACCACTGAAAGCTCCCCACGGCACCAGCCCACCTCAGCTTCCTTGAAGCATTTTGGTGACAACCCCAAAGAGAAACCCACATCCAGAACTTCAAGCCTTGCAGAAGGGGAGAGGAGGCTGAGACACTGGCAGAAGTGCCACAGGTTGCTTTGGTTTTATAAAGGGAGAAAGGAAGTTTTGCTGAACAAAGAGAATAAATACGCAGTCCCAGGGAGCATAATTGAAGTACCAAGTAAATAAATAGCCAATTAATTATTTGCGCAAGTTGTGCCTGATTTCCCTTGAGACACTTCCACCAGATGCCAGAAACGGAGGGGCAGGACCATGAGAGCCCCACTACAGTGTTACTGCACCCACCCTCACCATCGCTGAGCTCCCCGCAGCTCACACCTCCGTGAGCAGCTCCGTATTGTGTGTGCAGATGGCACTAGTAGGCACTCAGGCAGTGTCTTCCTCAGACTGGCTCTCAGTGCGTACCTAGAAATCTCAGTACAGCCAGCCACAAAGGTTTGACTTCTCTCTCTTTCCTTTACACACACCAGAAGGGCACACTGCTCAAGGACTACACTGTGGGTTTGCACTCTGAGCTCATTCTGGCTGTTTCCAGACTGCATGGATACTGGATGCTGACCTTTTTCACGATCTCACTTTTCTCCATCCCAGCCTTCGGTTCTAATCAAAAGTCCCCAGCCTCAGTCCTGTTCCATTAGTTCCTCTCCACTCCGAAGCCAATCTTACAGCACCCTTGCAGGGAAGGAAGAGACTTGCTATCTGCCATGTCCCAAATCCTGAGGAGGGGGGTTGGTGCTGACTAGCAAACAGCAATACATCAGATAGAAATGTTTCTCCTTTTTTCCCCAGTCTCCCTGACCACCTCCAGGAGCATGTCTAGCTCAGAGGACATGGGGAATGCTGACCTGGTAGCATCATGTGAAATACAGAAGGACCAAGGGATGTCACATTATTGTTGATGGATGGCTTTTCCTGTGTTCTGATCTGAAACTGAATGCTCACATCTTTTTTTTTTTTTTTTTCAGCAATTGAAGAGGAGATTGGACAGGGTCTCCTCAATACCAAGGAGAGCAACCTGGGGGGTTTCATGTTCCTCAGAGAGGTTGAGGATTCCAACAGACAAATTGGGCAAGGGACAAACAGTGAGCTGTTAGAAAAAGAGGACAATCCGGACAGTGAAGCAAAACAGCTGCCCAGCAACCTTAAAGCAAAAATTGCAATCTATTATCCCAAACACCTCAAAGTACACACACTGGCATACACCAAAGACTCTGGGAACCCACAGCACAAGGAGAGTAACAAATACCTGAAACAACTTTGTGAACAGTTCACTGCTGTCACTAATCACCAGGTTTTAGAGAATCTTCGATACCGAGGACAGATCAGTGAGGCGCCAGGGTGATTTCTGCAGGAGCTCTGTGCCTGAAGAACTGCAGATTTTTCTGTGGGAGACAGAATTTATTGGATAACATTTTTCACTGTATTAGGCAGAACAATGATAAAACCCACACAACCCTCATCATTTATGGGCCACTAGGGTGTGGAAAAACCGCTGTGATGTGCAAACTATCTGAGCAGGTACAAGCTGTTTTAGGGCAAGACAGTGTAGTCGTGATTCGTTTGCTGGGGACATCCCAGCTCCATTCTGCCATTCACAGCCTGCTGAGGGACATTTGTCTCCAAGTGTGTTTAGCATTTGACTTGCCACCACCTCCAACCCATACCACACAGGCTTGCAGTGATTTAGTCTTGCTCCTCAGTAAACTCCTCCTCACTGTCTCCCACTGTGGCACACGGACACTGGTGGTGGTCCTTGACTCTGTGGAGAGATTACCTCCTCCAGATTCCACTGGTTCCCTACAGATTGCCCTCCAAAGGTCCACATCATCATTTCCATCTCCACTGCAGAGTTTGATACTCTGAAAGCTCTCCAACATGCTGTGCCCGAGGCTGAAGCATACTTTGAAGCAGGACCCTTATCCTGTGAGGAAGGTGAGGAGATGCTACAGATGCTCTTAGCATCAGACAGACGATGGCTAAGCCCAGCTCAACAGGCCTATTTCCCTTCCTTAGAGGTGAGCAAGCCCTGCTCTTCAAGATGGCCCTCCACGAGGCCAGAAAATGGGCATCTTACACTTCACCTTCAGAACCAGTGATTGCTAGCACAGCCCAGGACACCATGAAGCATCTGTGCGAGAGACTGGAAAAGTCACAGGGCACAGTCCTCGTGGCTCGTGTCCTTGGCTATATTGCTTCCTCACCGTGTGTACTGCTGTATCTCTGACGGAACAGCCCATATTTCCTGCTGTTCACAGGGAATCTGTCTAAATACAGCCAAAACCAGCCAAAGCTCTCAGTTCTTCGAGCCTGTGAATGTGTTCATACCTGTATTTAGCAAGCATAACATTCCTCTCGTACCTGGCAGCCTACCTAAACTATTGTCTTGAAGGGAGATGTTCTGGGATTACTTGGAAAAGGAAATGGAGCTCCATGGCTTATCCAGGCTCTAAGCTCTCAGCTGAGGCCGCCATGTGTGCGTGTAAACTATTGAGATTTTTGGTGATGAGCACTTTTGAACTGCCAGAAAAACCACTCACCCTCCCACTATGGATATCAGTGTAAACAGTAAGGAGGAGGATAAATAATTTCCTTTCATATATCACGCTTCACTTGCAGAAATGGGCTGTCAGACATGGAAAGACATTTTATCCCTTGACGATGAAATTCTCTCAAAGATTCACCACTGCCACCTTCCTTCAAGTAAAACTATCCTGTGCCTTTCTCCTCTCCACTGGGCACAGCTACTCAGTGACATGGGAGAGTGCCTGGCAGAACAGAAGGCAGATGACTTCACCCTTCTTTGCTTTGCACACACTCTTAGAGGGCAGAGAATGAGAAGGCTCTAAGTATGGGATGTTCCCATCCTGGGCTTTCAGGCACCCTGCCTAGACTCCTCTCCATTCTTAAACTCTGTCAGTGCTGAGACTGTAGAAAAAAAAACAGTTCTAACTCCCTGTCCCAGTACATCTATTACTTTTTCCCTTCCCAGGCAATTTGTTGAAATGATGCAGAATTGTTATCTATCAAAACAAGACCAAATCAAGAGGCATGTTTCTCCTGGCAGACTTCTTCAAGAGAACTTGGAGCTGGGGAATGAAGAAACCTCTTACGTTGCCACACTTTAGCAAGACCTCAAATGCCAAGAGGAAGGTGAGGAATATCAGCAGGCATTTCCATACCTGTAAGCTTTGGACCAGGGCTCTGTGTCTCCAGACTGCTGGACAGGGTCTGAAATCAGAAGACAATAGAAATAATAGTAAATAACACTATTCAGTATTTTCAACAGTGACAAAGATATAGACATATTTTAAAACCATTATCTCCAACCAAGGAGATCTAGAGTCATTTTACAAACTTTGTCATGCAGTCTTCATATATGTAAAAGGCTACTGCAACAAGGAAGGAAGTAATTTATTATTCACATCGGCAGAAAGGCAGCCTGCCTTTAGATTGTAGCAAGAGAAATTTAGAGTCATGAAAAACATTTCCTACTAACTGGAAAACAATGAAAGTCCTGGAAGTGCTGTCTGGCGTACCATGAGATAGCATCTAGCACTGAAGTTGTGAAAGCAAACAGATTAATTCACAAGCCACCTCTCAAATCCACTGTTGTGATTACTCCTAGGGAGCCCCGCAGCCACTCTGGTTCTCTGATACTCTTGCAAATCTGAGGAAGTTGAGTGAATTGCCATTTCATTTACTTAATGCTGAACAAATTGAGGAGCTAAAACAGGATCTGCTGAGTAAGGACTGGGCAAGAGGGGGTATACAGCGCTCTGCAGAGGCATGCTTCATGCCTGCAGCCACGGCTAAGAATCACAACCATTCCGCAGAGCATCAGTAACTGCTGTGAGAAGGAAGCTTGAAAAAGAGAAATTAGCTAACTTTTACGAACTGTTATCCGAGAATTATCACCACACTCCTTTATTAGCTGAAAGAAATTATCTAGGTCCTCCAAATGCTGAAAAGAAAACATACTAAAAAAATCTAACAAATTTTAAAAATAATACATAAAGCATTTAAAAGGCTAAAGAAGAAACTGTGACAATGAAAGCCCTCCACTTTCTCAGCAAATGAGTCCTAGTTCCACTGCCAGTGGCTCTTAATCCGTCTATCCCCTCCTTCCCCAAAAAAGCATTTTTTTATCTCAGTCTTTTCAGAGTAACTGTGCATTCTCAGGGCTGATGTTCTCTGCTCTAATAGTACTTCTTTCTGCAGGGAATATGAACTGGATCTGCCTCTGGAACAGAGTGCTGTTGACGACTTTGCCATGTGTACTGAATGCATTAGCTGTCCAGAACTATGCCTTGTGCAGGACACACTTCTCCTTCTGAAGCCATCGGTCAGCAGTATACACAGCCCTGACGGTAACAGCTACGTCAGAGTGACAGAGTGTGACACAAATGTTTACCAGAGGAAAGAACTGGAATTTTGCTTTCCAAGTAAGAGGACTTTTCTGAGGAATTAAAAGCAGCAACAAAATTCTCTGCTCTGGGATCCATCGAAAGATTTATAAATGCCTCATTCTGGCAGGGCCTCTGTAAGGGACGCTGAGCTTTCCTCTTTGCCAGCAGACATTTTGTCTCTTGGATTAGAGCAGTTCGCCACAACCAAAGTGCCTGTTCCCCACGTCTTGCAGAAGCACCTGTTAGCTATCTGGATTCCCTTGCAGCTTTAAAGCTAACTAGAGGAAAGGGTACACAGTGCTGCTCCTCTGTCTTCTCCTCAGAATACCCACTCCCCACTCAGGGGAAAAATCCTGCCACACCATTACATTTGCCCTTGTTTTACACTGTAGCCTTCCTTACATCATTCAAGTGCCTGGCCAGATAAGGCCAGCTCAGTTCACTCCATACTGTACATCACATAAAATACAACTACGGTAGCTCTCACAGGCCCACCAGAGTCATGTTCTAAAACGCTTTTTTGACTCTGCCCTCTTAGGAGTGAGTGTAATATACACAGAAGTGTCTGCCACGCTTCTTTTTTTTCGTGCCTTCTTACCCAGAGGTAATTGGGAAGCTGTGCCAGCAGTGTCTAGGCTGGTGCAGTGTCTGCCTCTATCCTGTTCTCACTCCGCTGCGCAGATTTCTCCAGCCACCCTACACACAATGCTCACTGGATTCCTCAAAGGTAGGATTAGCCCTGGGGACAGATACAGCCCACGAATGTATGTAATCATCCATCTGTTATGAACCAGATCCAAGAAACATAATAAATAAACCAAGAAGGAGAGAACATTATTTCTGTAGAAATACAGTTTTGCCTGTGAGCTTAGGGAAAGGCAGGATGAGAGAACATTATTTCTGTAGAAATACAGTTCTGCCTGTGAGCTTAGAGAAAGGCAGGATAAAGGTGCATTTGCCTTTGTGCTCAGTCATGCACCAGTCCCACTCACAATCGCTTCAACAAATGAGGATAAAGTGGGTCATTTTGTCGTCAGGACAACAAAAGCACACACTGACCTAGATATGTCTGAGGGAACCTTATCTTCCTCTTGGCACAGACTATGGGGTTCAGACAGTATAGGGGGTTCCAGTTGGGGAAATACAGCATATTAACGACCTCAAAAATGTCTCTTTTCTGTCTGTGGTATCAAGAACAGCCTCTCCTCTTTGTGTATCACAGCAGGCGTCACAGTGATGGCACTTTGCTCTGATTACCAGCTGCTGGTGGCAGGTTCCCAGGATGGCTCAATGCTTGTCGGGAATATGGAATTTTTGAGATGCTGTGTGCCCTTCCTGGGCACTCCAGTGAGCCTTCTCCACTTTTTATGGTTGGAAAGCTCTTTTCATGTCTGAAAAGAGCTCTGACAGCTTGGCAATCCTTGAGCTGTAGGCACACAGACACCTCCCACCTGCCAGCATTCTCCCAATTGCTGAAAGCACCGAGAATCCCTCATTTTGTGAATCCTCGTGTTATTTCATAGCTGAGGTGAGATGCGTGAAAGCGTTTGGAAAAGGAACCTGTGCTGTTCCAGCTGCCATGGATCACAGTCCGCGCATTTGGAATTTGATGTCTGGCAGAGCAAGGTTTGTTATCCAGGATAAGCATATCAAAGAACAGCCCTCACATCACCATCATGTGGATGAGGGGCACACAGCTGTATATTCTTCTTCAGATACAGGGGTATGGCCAGTCTTTAATGCTGAAAGAACAAGAACTTTCGAAGTTATAGCCACAATCACAAAGGTTGTAGGCAGAACAGCTACCTCAGTCCTTGCCACTCCTATATCTTTTGCTACCTCTTTACTAGGTCAAAGCTTGGCACCTAGAGACAGCAGAACGCATCTTCCAGATTTCTGGAGAGGCGTCAGATGCATGGATGTGTTCTGCAGTCTTCAGCCCAAGGCTGGTGACTATGACTGTGTCTGAAGGAGAAATGCTGAGTCTGGGGAACAGCAACACTGGCGAGCTGAAATCCAAATGTCAGCTATCACGGCTATGGGAAGAAACACCAACGTCCAGTGTTCTGATGCAGAAGTAAGGGAAGATGACAGTGGGATTTAGCGGGGGATCTCGATCCATGGTATACACCTACCTGTTCAACTTCCTTACAACATTTCTTGTATTTTCTTATAATGCCCAGAGGTTTACTAAGCCAGTCAACAGATCTGATAACCAACAGGCCTTCCTTCTCCATTCTGAATAGAGCATCCTCCTCAGACTTCTGTATCCTAATTTCCAAATGGACAAGCATAACACTTTCTATCCTGCTGCACTTTATAGCTTTGCCCAATACCATGCAGCCAAACTAAATTTCACTGCTAATCTATCCTCTTTCCTTCATGAGAGAGGCAGCTCAGCTCTCCTAGCTTCATGTCCTACTCTTGCCTTATTTTTGTGCAGAACTCTTTTGATGGAAACAGTCCGCTAAAGAAGCTTCCTGGAAGGGTTTGCTTTGTGATGGAGTCAGAAGATGAGTCCATTCTTGCTGCAGGTTCAATAGCACCCATTCCTTGGGAAGGTGTCGGTAATGGCTGCTCTCCCACATGCCAAGTATCCTTCAACAGGGGCCAGCATGTGGAACTTCCCATTAGCCTGGCCTTATTTAACTATTGTGCTTAAGGGGGTAACAAAGATTGGGTGAAATTCTCTTTATGAAGAGTCAGAAATATAATATATTAAAGAAATAGAGGAATTAAATCATATGCATAAGGACATGGCATGACTAGTGTGGACTTATTCCTTTATGACTGCCCTCAGGCCCAAGTGTTTCCTTTGGAAGGTCACAGAAGCCAGATCTCCTGTTTGGAAAGCAGCCACGGAGAGCAGCAGGCACTCAGTGGATCTGAAGACTCCCTGCAGTGTCTCTGGGACTTGGAGTTCTGTCAGGAGGAACCGGAGATGTGCTATTATAAGGTACTACCGTGGTAAGACAGTGTCCGTAGTCGATTACTGCCCTGAGCTGTCAGGGAGGATCCAGCTGACAAGATTCCCAGCTCCCAAAGAGAACATCCAAATCCTGAACATAGCTCTTCAAACTGACAGGCAGCAAGCTATTCTCAGTATCTAGGTCTGATTTTAAAGCATCCTTACATCTAGATACGCTATCAAGGTGTTGACACTGCCTAAGTGAATGAGTGCTGTTAACACCACTCCGACTCTAAAGTCATAGGAGTTATTTATCTACAGCTTAGTACTGCTCATTTAGCTGGTGTAAGCTAGAGACACAAATCAGCGAAGAGAATAAGACTTCACAAGTTAACAATAGCAACAGAAGAGGTAAATTGGGCCAGCTCAGAAGAATCCATCAGGGGAAAAACAAAAAAATGATGGAGGAGGTTGGATCAATGCTGTTACTCCTTCACCTGACAATAGACCACGGATGTGTCTGACCTACTCCTTTCCATAGGTGGAATAATGGGCTTTTGTACAGTCATACCAGGCTCTCTTCCCTGCACAGTTATAGAGTGCTTCACAAGCTAGGGGCTTTATTTTGTGATACCTCTCACCCTCCTTCCAGGATCACTCTTGCAAAAATCTTTATGTATTACCTCTTTTCTTAAGCATTTAATAACCACTGAATACTCTAAGGCTTAATCTTCACTTCAACCTGTATTTACCAGCATAACAATCTAATCCTAACCATCCATTTTCAGTCCATATCTCTCCGGAAAGGATTTTCTGTGCTTGCGTCTCAAAAGTTAACAAGTACTTGTAAATGGCCTCGCTGGATCAGTCTTCTCTCCGGAAAGGATTTTCTGTGCTTGCGCCTCAAAAGTTAACAAGTACTTGTAAATGGGGTCGCTGGATCAGTCCATTACAGTCTGGGATGTTGCAAGCAGTGAGCAACCGTGAAAAGCTAGCAACAGCGAGAAAGTCTGGGATGTTGCAAGCAGTGAGCAACTGTGAAAAGCTAGCAACAGCGAGAAAGTCTGTTCTCCTTCCTGTATTAAATAGGCTTGCAGTATCCTTCATGTTGTAAGAAGGGAAACACGCCATACAGCAACAGAGACCAGAATACCAAATCCAGAGGTAGTGTATTAGCATTGTGCCTGGAACTGCAATTGCAAGACTACAGTTGGAGTATTCTAGCACACAGTAGAGAAAAATATTCTGGGTTCAAATATCAGCAGCAAGTTTAAGGGCAAAGCAAGAAAGATTTCTATAAGTTTCTATTATGCAAATCATCTACAATGCTCTAAGGAGAAACAAGCAGCATGGCTTATTTTCTCCTCTCTCCTCCTTGCTCTTCACGTGACCCAGTTTTACTGAGTTCAAATTGTCTGGTGACAAAAGACCATTTGAGGGAAGTGGCGTATTTCAAGTCCAAACCTACTACACAGCAAATGCTTTCTTCTGAGCTTGGTTTCCACAGGTGCCTTGCTGGCTGTACTGTGTGTGTACACAACGGCTAACAGAATTGTACCAACTGCAGATGGATTTGCTGCAATAATAAAAGTTGGTTACATATTTTGTGAGAAGTTTCACTGTCCTAAGATCACCTCTCCTAGGTATAACCCACTCCAGAACATTGTGGCAACATGTACGGTAAAATCCAGAAAGAAAGACAGGGAAAACTGAAGCAACCAACAGTACAACCAAGGAAAATTCTTCTGGGAGCCTGATTCATTCCAGCAAGCTCTCTCAAATCTGTTCAATGGTGTAAAAAGCAAAGATGAACAGGACAAACCAGCATAAACACCCAGGACCGAGCTTGCGGGTTTCTCTTTCTATCCTTTTGCCTTAACGTCTCAGAATTACAACAATAAACATTGCTGAAAACTCCCTCGCTGTGATTATTCAGTCTATTGACATCTTGGCACAATACTACTGCTGTCGCGTACCACAGTAATAACCACCTAAGAAAGGTAAATAAGAAAAAAAAAACCTAAACGCAGGTTCTATCCCACTACACCAAAGCAGGCACCATAGACCGCAGCCCCGCCGG
>NW_009637390.1:57453-60979 GCF_000690535.1 Cariama cristata | reverse complement strand
AACTTCATGAGGTTCGTACAGGCCCACCTTTCAAGCCTGTCCACGTCCCTCTGGATAGCATCCCTTCCCTCCAGCATACTGGCTGCACCACACAGCTTGCTGTCATCGACAAACTTGCTGAGGGTGAACTCCATCCCACTGTCCATGTCACCAACAAAGATATTAAACAGCGCCAGTCCCAATACCAACCCATGAGGAGCGCCACTCATCACCAGTCTCTACTTGGACATCGAGCCATTGACCGTAACTCTTTGAGTACAACCACCCAGTCAATTCCTTATCCACCAAATGGTCCATCCATCAAATTCATGTCTCTTCAATTTAGAGACAAGGATATTGTGCAGGACAGTGTCAAATGTTTTGAACAAGTCCAGGTAGATGACGTCAGTTGCTTTTCCCTTATTCATCAACGCTGTAACCCCGTTTTAGAAGGCCACCAAGTTTGTCAGGCACGATTTGCCCTTAGTGAATCCATGCTGGCTCTCACCAGTGACCTTATTTTCCATGTGCCCTAGCATAGTTCCAGGGCAGATCTGCTCCATGGTCTTGTTGGGCACAGAAGTGAGACTCACTGGCCTGTAATTCCCCAGGTCTTCCTTTTTTCCCCTTTTAAAAATTGGAGTTACGTTTCTCCTTTTCAAGTTAATGGGAACTTCACCACACTCCCACAACTTCTGAAATACGATGGATAGTGGCTTAGTCACTTCATCCACCAGATCCCTCAGGGATCACAGATGCATCTCATCAGGTCCCATGGACTTGTACACCTTCAGGTTCCTTAGATGGTCTCAAACCTGATCTTCTCCTACAGTGGGCAGTTCTTCATTCACTTGATCCCTGCCTTTGCTTTCTGTGACTTGGGCAGTGTGGCTGGAGAACTTGCTGGTGAAGACTGAGGCAAAAAAGTTGAGTACCTGAGCCTTCTCCATTTCCTGGGTAACCAGGTCTCCCGTTTCCTTCCAGAGATGGCCCACATTTTCCCCAGTCTTCCTTTTATCACCAACGCACCTATAGAAGTTTATTTCCCTGCTTATGCCCTTCTGTGTTTCCCTCCAACAAATATTGGGGTGGTTGAAGTCCTCCATGAGGACCAGGGCTTGTGAACATGAGGCTACTCTTATCTGTTTATAGAAAGCCTCATCCGCTCAGTCTTCCTGCTTGGGTGACCTGTAGCAGAACCCCACTATAATGTCACCTGTTGCTGTTCTCCCATTAATCCTGACCCATAAACTCTTGGTCAGCTTCTCATCTGTGCCCAGGCAGAGCTCCATGCACTCCAGCTGTCATTGGCATAGAGGGTGACACCCCCTCCTCGTCTCCCCTGTCTGTTCTTCCAGAAGAGTCTGCATCCTTCCATTCCAACACTCCAATCATAGAAGCCATCACATCATGTCTCCACAATGCCAAGATCATAGTCCTGCAGGTGTTGCATGTCTCTAACTCCTCTTGTTTATTCCTCATGCTACGTGCATTTGCACAGAGGCATTCAAGTTGGGCCACTGATGAAGCTGCCTTACTCCCTGGAGTGGTTGGGATTCCTTTGTGCTGCTCTTCAAGTGCTTTCCTGCTAACCTGTCGCCCCTCTCCAGGCTCTGAGCATCTATTGCTTGTCACTGGCATCAAAATGGTAGGAATGGGATGCATTAAGGTTCACCTCCTCCAGCAACTTTAGTTTATATATCTTCATCAATGACTTAGACAATGGGGTTGTGTCAGCAAATCCACAGACGACACCAAGCTGAGCGGTGCAGTTGATTTGCTGGAGGGAAGGGATGCTATTCAGAAGGACCTTGGCAGCCTTGAGGAGTGGGCACATATGAACCTCATGACATTCAACAAGGCCAAGTATAAGGTCCTGCAACAAGGTCAGGGCAGTCCCCAGTATCAGTACAGACTGGGGAATGAATTGGTTGAGAGCAGCCCTGAGGAGAAGGACTTGGGTGTACTGGTAGATGAAAAATTGGACATGAGCTGGCAATGTGCACTTGCAGCCCAGAAAGCCAATCGTATCAGAAGTGTGGCCAGCAGGACAAGGGAGATGATTTTTCCCCTCTACTCTGTTCTTGTGAGATCCCAGCTGCAGTACTGCGTTCAGCTCTGGGATCAACAGTACAAGAAAGACATGGACCTGTTGGAGCAGGTACAGAGGAGGCCACAAAAATGGTCCAAGGGGTAGAACACCTCTCCTGTGAAGAAAGGCTGAGAGAGTTGGGGTTATTCAGCCTAGAGAAGAGAAGGTTCTGGGGAGACCTTATTGCAGCCTTTCAGTATATAAAGAGGGGTTATCAGAAAGCAGGAGAGAGATTTTACCAGGGCCTGTAGCAACAGGACAAGGGGCAATGGTTTTAAACTGAAAGAGGCTAGGTTTAGATTGCACATAAGGAAGAAATTTCTTACAATGAGGGTGGTGAGACACTGGAATGGGTTGCCCAAAGAAGTTGTGGCTGGCCCATGCCTGGCAGTGTTCAGATCAGGTTGAATAGGCCTTTGTGCGACCTGATCTAGTGGAAGGTGTCCCTGCCCATGGCAGGGAGTTTGGACTAGATGATCTTTAAAGGTCCCTTCCAACCCAAACCATTTTATGATTTTGTTTCTATATTAAATTGCCACTATCCTCCTACCCAACCTGAAGATAACTCAGACTTATTTTGCAATGAGAAACCCACTGAGTTCAGGTGAGATTTTTGTTCCCCTCTTCCTCTGCTCTGACAGTTATTCCTATGTAAAATACAACCAATTTCTCTGGTGTACCTGCCTTTCATGACAGAATATTATGTTTGCTCACAAACCTCTAGGTTGGCATTATGCCAGATTCTTGGTGTAATAATAGTAATGTTTATTCCTACATATAATTGAGTGGAATATTTACCTGCATGCAGACTAATAGATCAGACTGTGATGCAAGCACAGATGACACAAAATCTTCCGGGATTTTAGCACGTAATTTTTAACACTGTAGTTCACTATCAATGAAAGAGTGATACCCAGTCTAATTATATTGGCTTATGTTGTTTTAGTCAGAGATTGCTCAGGAGACCTTGAGAACTGTTGAAAGCAGTTCGGAAATAAAACATCCATGGTCATATTTCAGTAATAAAAGACTGCAAGGTGCTGAGCAGAAAGGGAGAATTTGTCTGTTAGAGAAGCACATCTGTCTTTCATTATGCAAGGCACCCGTCACCCAACCAGTGACAAAAAGTCAATATCCTATTTACTTTTTACTTCAAAGCATTTGCAACCTGGAATCATCAGTTTCATCTATGATAAAAATTGGCAATTGATGGCAATCATCTTTTTACCATTATTTTCCCTTGCAAGTCAAAGAGAAAAACAATAAAATACTTCATTCATGGGAATGTCATTTTCTATTTAGACATCATAGATAAATTGCCTTTTTAGTACCAAATGAGAAGTGGGGATTATTATTTAATGAAGAGTAGTATCCATAAAACAGCATAAGCATATCTTTTCACAATCATTTTCATATTGCTTTTTCAGAGTAATTGCCTTAATTTTCAAATGTATT